>NC_041019.1:27406419-27625125 GCF_004193775.1 Glycine soja
TAGCGACCACCCATGCTGAATTATTTGGGATTTTTTGTTTTAGTAGCTAGGGTTGTTATTTTTGGCTGAATTTTTTTGTGGTAACTTCTTTTAATCCATATCTGTGGGAAAAATAGCTAGAGCCTTTAGTTTGGTCAGATTGAAAGTTCCAAAAAACTAGCAAATTTTGTGTTTGTCAAAACTTCAAACGGCCATAACTTTTGCTCCCGGTTATCAGAATCGCAATTATTATATATGCATTGGGGTAGAAAAAAATTTCCTACGCCGTGGGCAGCCGGCCAAAGGCCGGCTGAGGTCTCCATCGTCCAAAAAAAGCGATTCTGTCAAAAGTTTTTTATTTTTCAAGTTTTATTCACTTATTTTTCTTAACCTACAATTTTAGCTTTCATAGTTAGACTTTGAATTTTGGTCTGAAATTTTTGTGCTATCTTCTCATCATTTTATAAGGTTGCTCCAAAACTTCAAGTCATTTGGATATCATTTGAGGGTAGCTGTAGTTCAAACCTACACCTTTATTTACATGACAAGGCAACTAGTTGTGTGCATGCTGAATGTAGTGTATGACTAGAGGCAATCCATCTGACTTACAACCCTTTGATCCTGAGATAGATAGGACATTTCATAGATTAGTTAGGCATCATTTTATACCTTTTGATATTCTGAGCATTCAATAACTGGTGAATCTGTGCATTCTGTTATTGGTGATTTGAACATCCTAATCTTGAGCATTATAATTTTGAGCATTCTGATTCTGAGCATTCTGATTTTGCACATTCTGAGAACATGGCACAACCTCCCCTCGTGAGAGGACTCTAAGGGAAATGGCTGCACCTGATTTCACCTATGAAAGCTTGTGCATTCCAATACCCTGATGAGGATGTCCCATATGTTCTTAAAACTGGACTGATTCATTTGCTTCCAAAGTTTCATGGCCTTGCAGGTGAAGACCCGCACAAACATTTGAAAGAATTTCACATTGTCTGCTCCACCATGAAACCCCCAGATGTCCAAGAGGATCACATATTTCTGAAGGCTTTTCCTCATTCATTAGAAGGAGTGGCAAAGGACTGGCTGTATTACCTTGCTCCAAGGTCCATCATGAGCTGGGATGACCTTAAGAGAGTATTCTTAGAAAAAATTTTCCCTGCTTCCAGGACCACAGCCATCAGGAAGGATATCTCAGGTATTAGACAACTCAGTGGAGAGAGCCTGTATTGAGTACTGGGAGAGATTTAAGAAACTATGTGCCAGTTGCCCCCACCATCAGATTTCAAAATAGCTCTTCTCCAATATTTTTATGAAGGACTCAGTAATATGGAGAGAAGTATGATAGATGATGCCAGTGGTGGAGCCCTTGGAGACATGACCCCTGCTGAAGCCAGAAATTTAATTGAGAAGATGGCCTCCAACTCCCAACAGTTTAGCGCCAGAAATGATGCCATAGTCATTAGAGGAGTGCATGAGGTAGCTACAAACCCATCTGCATCATCTGAAACTAAGAAGCTTGAAGGCAAACTGGATGCGTTGGTCAACTTGGTAACCTAGCTGGCCTTGAATCAGAAATCTGTACCTGTCGCAAGGGTTTGTGGTTTGTGCTCCTCTGCTGACCACCATACAGACCTTTGCCCTTCCATGCAGCAACCTGGAGCAATTGAGCAACCTGAAGCTTATGCTGCAAATATTTACAATAGACCTCCTCAACCTCAGCAGCAAAATCAACCACAGCAGAGCAATTATGACCTTTCCAGCAACAGATACAACCCTGGATGAAGGAATCACCCTAACCTCAGATGGTCCAGCCCTCAGCAACAACAACAGCAGCCTGCTCCTTCCTTCCAAAATGCTGCTGGCCCAAGCAGACCATACATTCCTCCACCAATCCAACAACAGCAACAACCCCAGAAACAGCCAACAGTTGAGGCCCCTCCACAACCTTCCCTCGAAGAACTTGTGAGGCAAATGACTATGCAGAACATGCAGTTTCAGCAAGAGACCAGAGCCTCCATTCAGAGCTTAACCAATCAGATGGGACAATTAGCTACCCAATTGAATCAACAATAGTCCTAGAATTCTGACAAGCTGCCTTCTCAAGCTGTCCAAAATCCCAAAAATGTCAGTGCCATTTCATGGAGGTCAGGAAAGCAGTGTCAAGGACCTCAACCCGTAGCACCTTCCTCATCTGCAAATGAACCTGCCAAACTTCACTCTATTCCAGAAAAAGGTGATGACAAAAATCTACCTAACAATTTCTGTGCAGGTGAATCTTCTTCCATAGGTAATTCTGATTTGCAGAAGCAGCACATTCCCCCTCTTCCATTCCCTCCAAGAGCAGTTTCCAACAAAAAAATGGAAGAGGCAGAGAAAGAGATATTGGAAACGTTTAGAAAAGTAGAGGTAAACATACCTCTGTTGGATGCAATAAAGCAAATTCCAAGATATGCCAAATTCTTGAAGGAGCTGTGCACTAATAAGCGGAAGCTTAAAGGAAGTGAATGCATTAGCATGGGCAGAAATGTCTCCGCATTGATTAGTAAATCTGTTCCTCAAATTCCTGAAAAATGCAAAGATCCAGGAACATTCAGCATACCTTGTATTATAGGGAATAGTAAGTTTGACAATGCCATGCTAGATTTAGGAGCCTCTGTTAGTGTTATGCCTCTGTCGATTTTTAATTCTCTATCTCTAGGTCCCTTGCAGTCAACTGATGTGGTAATTCATTTAGCTAATAGAAGTGTTGCCTATCCTGTTGGTTTCATAGAAGATGTCTTAGTTAGAGTTGGTGAACTGATTTTCCCTGTTGATTTTTATATCTTGAATATGGAAGATGGATTTTCTCAAGGATCAGTTCCCATCATTCTAGGCAGACCCTTTATGAAAACTGCTAGAACTAAGATAGATGTTTATGCAGGCACACTGTCCATGGAGTTTGGTGATATAACTGTTCATTTTAATATTCTGGATGCTATGAAATACCCATCTGAAGATCTTTCTGTATTTCGTGCTGAAATAATTGACCATGTTGTTGATGAATACATGATTGATCTTTATTCTAATCTGCATGCCTCTCACTCTTCATGCATTGAGTCTGAAATTGTATTTGATCATATGTCTGAATTTGATGCTGAGAGTGAATCTGAAAGTGATATTGATTGCATGCCTGGTGGTGGTGTTTTACCTCTTGAGATTGATTTTATAGAGTCAGATAGGACTAACCATGTTTCAGGAAGTACACATACCTCTGACTTTCTTTATGAGGTAAAGGCTGAGAAACCATCTCCATCTACCACTGTCCAGCCGACCACACCAGAATTGAAGCCTCTGCCATCAAATTTAAATTACGCTTACTTGGATGATAGCAAGAGTTTTCCAGTGATTATATCTGCCTCCCTTGCTGATGAGCAAGAGGAGAAGTTGTTGTCAGTTCTCAAGAAGCATAAGAAGGCTATAGGCTGGACCCTGGCGGACATTCCTGGTATTAGCCCATCCACATGTATGCATCGAATAAATTTAGAGGATGGAGCTAAACCAGTAAGACAGCCACAGAGAAGACTCAACCCGGTGATTCTTGATGTAGTGAAGAAGGAGATAACCAAGCTTTTGCAAGCTGGGATCATTTATCCTATCTCCGACAGCCAATGGGTGAGTCGCGTCCAGGTAGTCCCGAAAAAGACTGGCCTCACAGTGATCAGAAATGAGAAGGAGGAGCTGATTCCTACTCGGGTGCAGAATAGTTGGAGAGTCTGCATTGACTATAGGAGGCTGAACCAGGTTACCAAAAAGGACCATTTTCCCCTGCCATTCATTGACCAGATGCTTGAACGCCTGGCAGGTAAATCCCACTACTGTTTCCTTGATGGTTTTTCTGGTTATATGCAAATTACTATTGCTCCTGAGGATCAGGAAAAGACCACATTCACCTGCCCCTTCGACACTTTTGCTTATAGGAGGATGCCTTTCGGCCTGTGCAATGCCCCTGGTACCTTCCAGCGGTGCATGATTAGTATTTTCAGTGATTTTTTAGAAAATTGCATAGAGGTGTTTATGGATGATTTCACTGTATATGGATCCTCTTTTGATGGTTGTTTGAATAGTTTGGAAAAAGTTTTGAATTGATGCATTGAAACTAACCTTGTTCTAAATTTTGAAAAATGTCATTTTATGGTTGAGCAAGGTATAGTTTTAGGCCACATTATTTCCAATAAGGGTATTGAAGTAGATCCTGCAAAAATTTCTGTTATTTCACAATTGCCTTACCCCTCTTGTGTGCGAGAGGTGCGATCTTTTCTTGGTCATGCAGGATTCTACAGGCGCTTTATAAGGGATTTTAGCAAAGTAGCCCTTCCACTGTCCAACTTGTTGCAAAAGGAGGTGGAGTTTGACTTTAATGACAAATGCAAAGAGGCTTTTGATTGCCTCAAAAGAGCGTTGACTACCACCCCCATCATCCAGGCACCCGATTGGACAGCCCCTTTTGAGCTTATGTGTGATGCATCAAATTATGCATTGGGGGCTGTCCTTGCTCAAAAAATTGATAAATTGCCCAGGGTGATATATTATGCTTCTAGGACTTTAGATGCTGCCCAAGCAAATTATACTACTACTGAGAAAGAGCTTCTAGCCATAGTTTTTGCTCTTGAAAAATTTCGATCTTATTTGCTTGGTACTCGCATTATTGTTTATACTGACCATGCAGCTCTAAAGTACTTGTTGAAGAAGGCTGATTCTAAGCCTAGGTTGATCCGATGGATGCTCTGGCTCCAAGAGTTTGACTTGGAGATCCGTGATAGGAGCGGAGCACAAAATCTAGTTGCTGATCATTTGAGTCGGATCGAACGTGTCTCTGATGCAGATTCACCTATTCGGGATGATTTCCCGGATGATCATTTGTATATATTGTATAGTATTTCTGACTCTCTTTCTACTCCCTGGTTTGCTAACATTGTCAATTATTTAGTTGCCTCTGTTTTTCCTCCCTTAGCATCTAAGGCCCAAAAAGATAAGATTAAAAGTGATGCTAAGCATTTTATTTGGGATGACCCCTACTTGTGGAAATTGTGCAGTGATCAGGTCATTAGACGGTGCATTCCAGATCATGAGACTGACTCAGTCCTGCAGTTCTGTCATTCTTCCACACCGGGAGGTCATCTGGGTGTTCAAAGGACAGCTCGCAAAGTGCTTGATTGTGGTTTTTATTGGCCCACCATCTTTAAAGATGCGTGGAAGATCTACAGCACTTGTGAGCAGTGTCAGAGAGCAGGAAATACACTGACATAGCGACAACAAATGCCTCAGCAACCTATGCTATTCGGTGAGGTGTTTGATGTCTAGGGTATAGATTTCATGGGTCCTTTTCCTGTCTCTTTTGGTTATGTTTATATTCTCCTTGCAGTTGATTATGTTTCAAAATGGGTGGAAGCCAAGCCCACTAGAACTAATGATGCTAAAGTTGTCGTAGACTTTGTCAGGTCTAATCTGTTTTGCAGGTTTGGAGTACCTAAGCAATTGTTAGTGATCAAGGAACCCATTTTTGCAACAGGACAATGCATGCCCTACTTAAAAAGTATGGGGTGGTACACAGGGTATCCACACCATACCACCCCAGACTAATGGACAGGCAGAAATTTCTAATAGGGAAATCAAGAGAATTCTAGAGAAGATTGTGCAGCCAAGCAGGAAAGATTGGAGTACCAGGCTTGATGATGCTCTCTGGGCACATCGGACTGCCTACAAAGCACCCATAGGAATGTCTCCTTATCGGGTTGTCTTTGGAAAGGCATGTCATCTTCCAGTGGAAATTGAGCACAAAACATACTAGGCAGTGAAGACTTGCAACTTCTCTATGGATCAAGCTGGCGAGGAAAGGAAGTTGCAACTGAGTGAGTTAGATGAAATCCGCCTAGAAGCCTACGAGAATGCCAAGTTCTACAAAGAAAACACCAAGAAGTTCCATGATAGCATGATAGTTAAAAAAGACTTCGTGGTTGGGCAAAAAGTGTTATTGTATAATTCTAGGCTTGGACTCATGAGTGGTAAGTTGAGGTCTAAGTGGATTGGTCCTTTTGTTGTTACTAATGTTTTTCCTTATGGTACAGTTGAGATCAAAAGCGACTCCACAAACAAGAGCTTCAAGGTCAACGGACATCGACTTAAGCCATTCCTCACGAACCCTTCTTTAGTGGACGTAGTGGTGGAAGAGACTTCCTTACTCCACCCTACTCTTCCTCCACCATGACTTAGGGAGTTTTTCTTTTCCTATCTCCTTCTTTGCTTTTATTACACTTGTCTGATTCTCTTTGATGATTTAATTGTTTTTAATCTTTTAATTGTGCTACATTGAGGACAATGTGTTGTTTAAGTATGGGGGGAGTGTTCTTTGGTTTTGCTAGTTTTGTTGGTTTTGTTAATTTGTTAGTTGTGTTAATTTGTTAATGTTGTTAGTTTCGTCGGATTTTCAGTTTAATATTTTGGGTCAATTTTGTGTGCACGTACGACTTTGCATGTTTTTCTTTGAATTATAGGATATGTTCAAGAAATGGGTAATTGTTTTGAAAATAAAAGTTCTTGACATTTTGTGACTTGAAATCCTTGATTCTTCTCTACATGTCATGATAGTTTTGAAAGCTCAATTTGAAAGTGATGATTTTACCTTTGTGAGAATTTGAGCCATCCATCATTATAATCATTTGGTGTGTTTTGCCCCATTGATTGCTTGCACAATAGCCTTGGCTTGATTCTTGTTGATGCGTCCTAATTCACATGCATATTTGGAAATGATTAAGGCAATTTTGTTCTTATAAGCTTCTAGCCAAATGGACTTACCTTGAATTAATTCCTTTGATAGCCCTTTTGAGCCTTGTTTCCCTTTCCTTGTTTTGAAGCTCACTACAAGCCTTAAGTGAAAAACCATGATATTACCATATCCTTAAGGAATTTTGGAGCTTTGGAATTGTTTTGGGAATAAGTGTGGGGGGTTTTTGTTCATTGGACAACTTGTTTTGTTGGCTATGCTTCATGATGTATTTTGGGCCATACTTGATGTACATTGTATATTGGTTAAATGTTGGACATGCTGAATGAAATGTTGTTTCTCAAAGGCTAAAGAGTAAAAAAAAAAAAAAAAAAAAATCTAAAAAAAAAAAAATTCGAAAAAAGAAAAAGAAAAGCAATAAAGTTGAGTGAATAAGATCTTAAATGGCACAAGAATGATGAAACTCTTGGTTCTACTCTTCATGTTTAATTTTTATCTTTACTTCTTTTTATTTTCTTATTTTTTTCTTAATATGCACTTATTCCCCTTTGCTCCTCTATTCCTTTGGGATTTAGCCACTTATTCCATATTTCTCCATACCTTGTCCTTGGCCCCATTACAACCTTAAAAGACCTTTTGATCCTCATGTGCTTGTGTTTATGGGTTGATTGTCAATTTTAGAATCTTGCCAAGTTTATGTGGTGTTTGCTTTCATGGGTGCTTTGAGGGTAAATAGTAGCCTAGACACTTGAGAGATAGAGTGTATATCTTGTGAGGCTTTATCACTTTTCATTCTTGAGCTGATTAACTATTTTGCCATGATTGGGTTGCTTGGATGATTTTCATGAATGTCTTGACTTTTTGGATCTCCTTATGTTAGATGTTACCCATTCCTTTCATTCCTTGATGTTCATTGAGAAATATGTGAATGTTTTTGTTTGTCTCCCTTTGATATCCTTGGATTTTGTTCTTTGTTTCATTTTGCCCAGGAGTGCAAAAGGCTAAGTATGGGGGGTTTTGATGTGCCATCATTTTCTTCTATTTTCTAAACCCTTTTTGCACCATTTTAATTATTGATTGGTCTTAATTGTCAATTAATTAGGCAGTTTTATTATTTGGGCTCATTTAGCTAATTTGATGTTTTTAATCTAATTTCAGGAATTAATGAAACATTGGGCTTAATCCGGATTTTGGTTGTGGACTTGAAGAGGGCAAATAAAGCAGCACTTACCTTAGTTAATTTCTAATTAGGAAATTTCGCAATTTTATTTTATGTTGTTCAGTGTTTATTTCGTTTTGGACCAGAGTATTGTAATAGGGCCCAGTGACTTTGAGTGACTCTTTTTAAATAGCTGCCTTGGGATTCGTGTAGGGCATTCTATTCTGCTAGGCTATTTTCATTATTCAGAGCTTTGGTTTTAGGTTTTCACGTTTTTCTGTTCCCTTGTTACAGTTTTCGTTCTTAATGAAAATTTCCGTTTTCTGCTTCTAATTACGAGTTCATTCTTGCTTCTTCTTCTACGTTCATTTACGTTTCTGTTCATTTACGTTTCTTTTCATTTACGTTCTTGTTCATTTACGTTTCTGCTTCATGTTTCATTTGCGTTTTCTGTTTGAATCCATGGAAGGCTAGATTTTCTGGTGTTGTTTCCTTTTGAGGACGAAGCCCAACTCTCTTTGAGGTTTCGTTTGTAATGTGGTTTCCTGGCAGTTTTCCCTTCACCAGTTATCCCAATTTCGTGAATATTAATCAGTGCACGCTTCGTGTTCGATTAATTGCCTCTGAGCCTAACTTGCGTTCATGCTTAATGGACGAAGGGCTAATTGGTGTATGTGGTGCCTAATCACGTATTGAAAACCCTAAGTTGATTTTCGCTTAGTAAATTGAAATAGGGTTGGATTAAGCGGTTGACTGTTAGGGACGAATTCTCCATAACCCAGGATAAGAGAGTGGCTTCTGAATCAGAGGAAACAACCCGTTTTTAATATTAGTAGTTTCGTATTCCATTTTATTTGTTCTGCTCTTTAATTACCAAACAACCAAACCCCCCCCCCCCCCATCGTTACTGTTACTGCAAGTATATTATGAACATTTGGCTTGTCACTGCTCGTTGGGAAACGACCTAGGATCACTTCCTAGTTACTGCATTTTCATGTTTATTTGATTCGGGTACGGCCTCGATCAAATTCCTATTTACCTTGCTTAGGTTTTAAGAGGGCACATTGGTTTAGGACAATTTCACCCCAAATTTGGGGGAGTCTGTTTGATGGTTAATGTTTAAAGGTAAGAAACAACAACACACACAACAAATAAATAAATACAAAAAAAAAAGAAAAGAGTTCAAATAAGTGAGTGTGTTGTTAGAACAAGTCAAGTGAAAGGCTAATGAGCAAGCTGAGTATATTAAAAAGACTAATTGGTTAAGTCTAGGATTTGTGCTCTCTTAGAATTTAAGCCTTTGAATCCTAGAAAAACTAATATTTTTGTAGCCCAGCCTCATTACAAGCCAATAAAAGTCCTTCTGATTCAATTTATGCATTTCTGACTTTATGACATGAGATGAAGTTCAAAGATTGGACCTCTTGCTAGTCGTTATTGATAAAAAGCTTAAACACTTATGCTTGAGTGAAACAGAAACTGTTTGATTTCGGCTAAGCATCTTTCCATGACACTTGTCTCCTACCTAGCTTTATTTAGTTGTGTTGCTTGCTAACATGTTCTTTTCTATGAAAAACTGCATGCCTTGTGAAAAGCAATTGATAAAGGCATTTTTGTTTCATTTGTTATCATGCAACTGATATTTTGGGAGTTACACACATTGGTACATAATCATTGCATGTTTTGTCACTTGGGGACCAGTGAGCTATTCTTTATTTGCTTGAGGACAAACAAAACTGTAAATTTACAGTTCTTTTGTGTAACTTTTGTGAGGGTATGTTAGTCGGTTAATATGACTAACTTTTGTGTAAAAAAGCTGTGTAAATTGTATTCGACTCCTTTCATTTACAGTTCTTTTTTTAGTATTGTAAGTACTTTTTGGTAAATTTAGGTAATAAGTACTTAGTGTCCCACTTTTGTGTATTTAATAACCTTTCCATTTCAATTTCAGGTAAAATAAGCAAGTTTGGTGAAATTTGATTTTTGCAGTTCGCTAAGCCATCCTCCTCTGGCTGAGCGCATAATTCTCTGGGCGCAACATGATTGGCTGAGCGCATAGAAGAACCTGGAAGAAGATGACCTGTACAGGTGTGCTGAGCGAGAGTCAAACTTGCTAAGTTCACCACTTGCACCTCCAGGCTGAGCGAAGAAGAGGCGTGCTAAGCCAAATGTCACTTAATTTGGGTAAGCGAACCAGAATGTGGCTGAGCGAACGACAAAAAATCAGCAACACTATTTAAAGCCTGAAATCAGAAATGGAAGGGAGTTCTCAATTTTTGGCGTTTTCTCTATTCTTGGAAGCATTCATCTAAGTGGCTGAGTGGCAGAGAGAACTTCTGGTGTGAAGATCCTGAGGGACAGCAGCGATTGAAGAGGAAGTTATCATGCGGAGTATTGGATGAGAATTTGAGTGATTGTGAGGTTTCTACAGGTGAAGGAGACATCCTCACCAATTGTACTTCCCAATCTTTCATTTTCTCTTTTTTCATCTTTGTAAGAGAAGCTTCCCAGCTATGGAGGGCTAAATCCTTAGTTGGTTCTTCCTATGGGGTACTTGATGTAAATACTCTTATATCTATCTAATGATGTTGCATGTGTTCTCTGTGCTATTAGTACTTCATTTTAGTATGCTTTTGCCTTGATCTCATAGATTCATGCTTAGTTAGGGTCATTCAACATTAGGAAATAGTTTGATCCTTAGAACTTGATAGGACGGGGCTAGTTTATTGTATTTTCACGAGGGATTGGGGTACGGTAACCTAGTTGTTGGTATGTATGTCTTAATGCAGTTCTGGTCAAGTTTAGTCCTACAAGAGGGATCTGAGGATGATGCTTGATTAGGATTAGGCTAAACATGCACGAGACATCGGGGTTTAGCAGTCCAGGAGACAACATAGAACACAGGAACGTTGTTAGGTAGAGAACATCTTTAGCAGCATCAGTCGCCCAGTAGGAAGACCAACACGTTGACCATCTGCTTTCGCACCCACCACTACTCACCTTTTTATTTACCTTTGATTAGTTAGTTTACACACGTGTCCATACTACACACAAACCTTTTACAACAAGACGCTTATTTACTAAACCACAGTTTTACCAAGTAAAACAAGTTCCCCGAGAGTTCGATACTCAGTTCTTACCATTTTATACAACTTGCGTGATCCGGTACACTTGCCGGTCGTCGAACAGGGTTCTGCGTAAAAAGAGAGAAAGTGCAGCTTTTTATAGGCAGGGACAAGCTGTAATCGACAGCCTCTGGTAATCGATTACAGGCTTATCCTGTAACTAACCAGGCTTTCTGGTCATCGATTACAGTCTTGTGTAATCGATTACAGTCTGCTGCTCTATGGTAATCGATTACAGGGAGTGGTAATTGATTACCAGACCCTAAGACATAGCTTTTTCTATAAAAAATAACTATTCTTTACTCATAAAACCTACACACTCATTGTAACTATTATCAACAACAATCAAAGATAAAAAAATAGACATTGAAAAACAAGCATCATAAAGTTAACCACATTCATCAAGCACAATCAAAAGTGCTAAAACAATCATCAACAACAATTAATCAACAATAATCATCAAAGCACAAACAAAGAATGGAATATTTATCAATCAATCAAAATATTGCAGAGACTTGATTCACAGATTCTCCAAAAGAAAGGAATTATTATTAGTGAATTTCAACTATGGTTCAGGCCACTAATCCAAGATCAAATCCAAGATTCTCCACTAAGTGTGCTTTGGTGTCATAAGGCATGTAAAGCATGAAGGACATACACAAAGTGTGACTATATGATGTGGCAATGGGGTGTAGCTGTAGAAGCAAGGCTTCAAGAAGATGTTTTGATGATGCTAAAGGAACACACTTCTCAAGTTTTGTTCAATCCAAGAAATCCAAGATATATGATCAAGCAAACCTCTAGAATCTTCCAAGTTGAAACATCAAAAGGTTTGGCCAAAGGATTTGATTTAAATTGTTTTTAAACGCTTTTAAATGTTTTAATATGTTTTAGAAAGTATGTAATCGATTACACATGGCTTGTAATCGATTACCAGTGATTTGGAACGTTTTAAAACAGCCCTATGAAATTTGAATTTAAATTTCAAAGTTGAAAGTTGGAAGTTGGAAGTGGAAGTTATTGGAAGTTGAAAGTTGAAAATGGAAGTTGGAAGTGGAAGTTACTGGAAGTTGAAGTTGGAAGTGAAAGTTATTGGAAGTTGAAAGTTGAAAATGGAAGTTGGAAGTGGAAGTTACTGGAAGTGGAAGTTGTGTAATCGATTACCAGTATTTAAAAATTCAAATATCAAATGTGAAGAGACATAACTCTTTAGAAGTAACTGTGTAATCGATTACACCATTATAGTAATCAATTACCATTAAGGATTTTCGAAAATAATTCCCAGCAGTCACATCTTTTCATTTAAATTTTGAATGACCATCAAAGGCCTATATATATGTGACTTGGGCATGAAATTCTCTCAGAGTTTTCCCTGTTCTCAAAAGGCATAATCCTCTCAAACAAAAATAACTTATCATCCAACATTCCTTGGCCAAACACTTGTGTTATTCAATAAGGAATTGAGTGCTTCATTGTAAACATCGATCTCTTTCAAGAGAGATCATCTTCTTCTTCTTCTTTTTCTAATCAAAGGGCTAAGAGACTGAGAGTCTCTTGTTGTAAATCATTTGAACACAAAGGAAGGGTTGTCCTTGTGTGTTTCAGAAAGTGTAAAGGATTTGAGAGATAGTGGAACTCCCAAGCGGGTTTCTTGGGGACTGGACGTAGGCAACGGACTTTGCTGAACCACTATAAAAATTGTGTTTGCACTTTCTCTTCCCTTAAACTCTTTTATTTATTGTTGCTTAACATTTACATTCAAATTGTTTAATTTGAATCATCATTTAGAAATTCATCTTTAAGGGAACTTGGAACTTGCATTAAAATCAAAGTAGAATTTTTAATTGGGGAAATAGTTTGTAATATCTTAATTCAACCCCCTCCCCCCCCTCTTAAGATATCTGAGACCACTTGTTTAACAGTAGCAAGCAAATGTTCACCTCCCCCTTAGGCTGGTCCAAAATTTAATTGGATTTGGCTTCTCCCAATTCAATTAAATTTATCTCCCAACACACATCAAATAGTGCACTTAATGCATGTGAAATTACAAAATTATCCCTAATACAAAAACTACTTTAGGTGCCCTAAAATACAAAGGCAGCAAAATCCTACATTACTAGTGTACCCTAAACTTGTGGGGTACCCTCCCTACACTATGGAACCCTAAATACAAGGCCCAAAAAATAATGAAACCCTAATCTAATATGTACAAAGATAAGTGGGCTCGTACTTAGCCCATGAGCCCAAAACCTACCCTAAGGCTCATGAGAACCCTAGGGCCTTTTCCTACATCTCTGGCCCAATCTTCCTGGAGTCTCCTAGCCATGGCTCTGGTGATGGGTCCCCTCCTTGGGAGGATTGCATTGTCCCCTCCCTCTGGAAGAGGATTTGTCTTGAAATCTGCAAACCCCTCATCATCTGAATCAACTACACCTGCAAAAGGAACCAAATCAGTAATGTTAAAGGTGTTGCTAACTCTATACTCCTTTGGGAGGTCTAGCCTATAAGCATTGTTATTGATCCTCTCCAAGATATGAAAAGGGCCATCACCTCTTGGGCTAGGTTTGGACTTTCTCTTAGTAGGAAATCTATCCTTCCTAAGATGGAGCCAAATCCAATCGCCTTCATTAAGCACCAACTTCTTCCTCCCTCTATTGCCTTTAGTTGCATACACCTTTATTTGGTTCTCTATTCTGTTCTTAACCCTCTCATGTAATTTCTTCACAAACTCTGACCTAGATACACCTTCTTTATGCATAAAAGAAGTGTCAAGTGGAAGGGGAATTAGGTCCAAAGGTGTGAGAGGATTGAACCCATAGACAACTACAAAAGGTGACTGCCTGGTACTTCTATGGACCCCCTGGTTATAGGAAAACTCCATATAAGGAAGGTACTCATCCCAAGACTTGTTGTCATACCCTAATTTCGTCCGGGGACCATTGTTTGTCGGCATGCGACCTTCGTTTGACCACCTCAAAATGTTTAACACCCATCGTTGTAGAATCCGTAAAGTTCCGAGATGTTTCAAGAAGAAATCAGTCAAAAACACGAAACGGGAGTGTATTTAGCAAAGTGGGGTGTGTGTAAATAAATTTTTACACTCTATTTTCATCTGAGGACCATTGTTGATCACTTCGGAAGGCTTAACACTCATCGCAGTTGAATCCGTATAGTTTCGTGAGATTTTGGAAAGAAAACGACCAAAAACACAAAAATGGAGGGTGAACTTATCAAGATAGGGGTGTAAATAGCAATTGAATCTAGGCCCTTCCAAAACATTTTGGAAGTTGGGTTGCTTAAGGAGGAAGCAACTGGGCGGCAAACTCCTCCACGTTGTTGAAAAATGGTTTCCGGGGCTTCCGTGGCTTCCGTAATGCTTCCGTAATGCTTCCGTAAAATTTCCGAAAACCTTGGGTAAACATGTTTCACTTAACATTGGTGAAAGGGAAGAGAAAAAAAGATGAAAATCAAATCTCAAACACTTCCGTAAGGCTTTCGTAACTTTTCCGTAAAGTACAAAAAGGGGGGTGAACTTAGTAATTGGGATGCGCTTAGAAATCTTTCTCAGGAAGCGTCTGGGTAGCAAGCACCTCCCTTTTTCCCTATAAATAGGCGAGGAGGGATGTTTCAAAAATGTTCATGACCCCTAAGCTATGCATTTCGGCTATTTTGGATAAAAAACACATTTCCGCGAAGAAAAATCGAGTCAAAGTGCTTCCGTAACGCTTCCAAGACATTTCCATAAGCTATTCTGTGGAAATTCTTCAATGTTCTTCACCGTTCTTCGTTCATTCTTCGTCGTTCTTCGGTCTTCAACCGGTAAGTTCTCGAAATCGAATCTTTCAATTCATTCTATGCCCCCTTAGTGGTCCCTACTTGTTTTGTGTACTTTCACTTTCATTTCGCTTACTTTCAATTTTCTTTTCTTCCGTTTTTAACGTGCTTTAACCGTTTATTTAAGCCGTTATCTCGCCTAATAAATGATAAAATGAATTTCAACCGATCATTTGTGTTGTAATGTCGTTTCATCACTGTTAAAGCAAAATCTAACCGATCATTCACGCTGTAACCTCAGTTAAACCAAAAAAAGGTAAAATAATAATAAAATAATCAAAATAACTTTGAATAAAATAATCAAAAAAATCAATCGGACGTTTTTCTTTGGAAGTTTCCTTGAATGAATTGACTAATAACCAAAGTGAAACTAAGGCTAAATTGAACTCACAAATCAAGCTTTGTCCGCAAAAATCACTAAAAACCGTTTTAAGGTCCAACGCCTTAAACGATCCTCTTTGCTTTTATTGGTTAACATGGACCGTTCAAAAGCATAAAATCAACATGTAACTTTACCACTTTTGCAAGAACTACATAGGTCTGATTTCCTCATCGCAATTGAGGATACGTAGGAGCAAAAACCCCACTTTTGTCGACCACCCCAAGAGATCGTTAATGGTCCAACGCCTTAACGTTTCTCTCCTTTCAAAAGAATCAAAAGATCGTTTAATGGTCCAATGCCTTGAACGAATTTTGTGTGGTTAAAATCGATCTTGCGGAAAAAGATCAAAACAACTTAACCAACGTTTAGTTCTAAAAGAACTACGTAGGTCTGATTTCCATTGAGGATACGTAGGAGCAAGGTAAACACCCTTGTCGACCACAAAAAGATAAAAAATACAAAAGGCATACAAAGACATAAAAATGTAAAAAAGGGAAAATAAAACAAATCAAAGACATGATATTGCACACTTGGTTAAAGGTTATCGTCCCTTGTGACGGACGCATGAGGTGCTAACACCTTCCTCATGCGTAAAAATAACTCCCGAACCTTTCACGATTAAAGTTCGTAGACCACACCTTTCCGGTTTTTCCGACGTTTTCCTCAAATAAACATTGGTGGCGACTCTGCGCATTTTTCTCCCATGGAAGACGCACCCGTGAGTCTCGCGTCGCCCTCCCGCCAAAGGGTAGGTTGCGACAGTCGGAAACTCCACTAGGGACACTTTTTAGAGAGTTAGGTCTTCTAATCTCATGCAATATCATGACTTCCTCTTTTGTCAGTTTCCTTTTATTTCTCTTACGTTCTTATATATAACTCTTTGATGCTTTTAGTGTGTTTTTGAAATGTATGCATGAGATAGATATTTATTCATTTGATGCACTCAAACACCAACACTATTTGTACACACGGTGAGTTGAAAAGGGGCCTTATTCCCGGGTCCATGGGAACATAAGGAGTGGAGGTGAATATGTGGTCATGCTGGGTCTCCGACTTGCTTGATAATAGCGAAGCCTCATCTAGAGTTTTTCTCTTTGATAACATATTGTTGCTGGTAGTCCCTACTGCCGCAATATGTTTTTCGAAGGGGATGATACCTCTAGAAACCATTAAGAGAGATATGACCACCTTGGGAATTATCACTAAAAGCCTTTTAGTTCCTCCCGTTTAGGTCCCTAAAATAGGGGCACGAAGCGAACACGCTGCGTGCGTTTTAAACACTGCCATGCATATAACCTAAATGTCATATACGCCTTTGCTGTATGATTATTTGAGGATATGCCCATGTTGTGTACATCCCCCTGTTGCACTTTTGCGCATCTGCATCATGTCGTCACGCATGCATTGTATGTTGGTCTCGTCTTTTGTCACGGGAAGCTGGAAGGTCCATATCACCTTCTTAACTGTACACATGGGGCATTGTGTCCCCAAATGTGCAAGTAAGAAGATATGATTTTTCGGTCTCTCGTGTCCGTAAATGCATTCATATCATGCACCGCATAAGCATCTCTTCATGGCATCGTAATGGACATATCGTTCCTGCATTTGTCACTTACCATATTCATGCATTGCATTTTGCATAAGTCACTTCATCACCATGCATCTGCATCTAACATGTTTTTGCATACCATTTGTTTTCATGTTTACTCATGCATGATCCTTGCATTTTCCTCTGCAAAACAAAAACAAAAAGGAAGCATGAAAATTCACGCTGCATTCTTAGTTGCATATGTTCGGTTCCATGAGCCAACCATGTTGGGATCATAAACCCATTTCACTTAAAAACAAAATGATTGAACATGGTACCTAATGCATGGTTAACTAAGATGTTTCTTCGGGCATCTCAATTTCATAATTACATTTGCCATACATAGCTTAAGTATGCTCGAGTCATTCATCTCTGTGAAATGTTGTCAAATTATTGGCAATTGAAATTGCCATTCCTTGGGTTATGGGGTTGAACCAAGCTCATGCTTTTATGAAAAAGGTTCATCAAGTCAATTTGAAGTATGGAAGTAACCATCTTGCAAAAATTGGGGCAAAAGATGGATCAAGTTACATCGTTGCTTTGTCTACTGCCAAACACATTTAGGATTGTTGATGTCCTTGTTACTTCCAGTTTCACCTTGACAAAGATGTCATGGACCATGTTGAAAATCTAAATTGATTCAACCCTATGTCTTGCGTAAAAATTCGCAATACTTCAACTGTGCATCATTCGCATACATCCATGCCTTTCATTGGTTGCATTGCTCATTGCATTCTTTCCTTGAAAAAAATGAACTTAATCATTGTTATCAAAAGGAAAGAACATGCTTTACAGTGCCCTTACCGAACCCGTGCTAGAGCTAGAGTAATGGGTGAAGTAGAGGAGGTGCAAAAGCAGATGAAGGCCAACATGGAGGCCATGAAAGAGAAAATGGCCACAATGATGAAGGCCATGATAAGCATGAAGAACATAATGGAAGCAAATGCGGTTGCAGTTGCCGCTACCAGCGCTGTTGCTAAGGTGAACCCGATGCCCCCATCTGGCCTCAACCGAATGAATCATCCAACCTCAGCTATGGTAGGCAAAGATTTGAGAAGTATGAGCGGCCCCTATTATGTGCAAATTCAAAACAAGCACGCCTTCCCACCATATGGCTTGCCTCCCAACTATACACCACCCAATGTGGCATACACTCCCAGTGAGGATGTCAATAACTCTGCTCCCATACTCATTGAAAGCTGACAACCTCAAACTGATAATGCACATGTCTCTCAACCCATGGGGGAGACACATGAAATGCCCCACCACAATCTAGCGGACATTGAGCCTTGCCTCGGATATGCCACTGAAGGGCAAGCAATTGGTGGTATACCCCTGCAAAACACTTTGGAGGGCCCTCAGTATCACCCACAACCACACCCCTCACATTCCACAACGGTTAAAAACCCTCATGCTATGGCAGAAATGGGAAAGTTGGATCATCTAGAGGAAAGGCTCAGGGCCATTGAAGGAGGCGAAGATTATGCCTTTGTTAACCTAGAAAATTTGTTCCTAGTACCCAATATCATCACCTCTCCCAAGTTCAAGGTGCCAGACTTTGACAAGTACAAGGGGACTACTTGCCCCAAGAACCATCTAAAGATGTATTGTCGGAAGATAGGGGCATACGCAAAAGATGAGGAACTGTTGATATATTTCTTCCAAGAAAGTCTTATTGGGGTAGCTGTTACCTGGTACACTAACTTGGAACCTTCCCGAGTTGATTCTTGGAAGGACCTAATGGTTGCCTTCGTTAGGCAGTATCAGTATAATTCTGATATGGGTCCGGATAGGATGCAACTATAGAACATGTGCAAAAAGGGGCATGAATCTTTCAAAGAATACGCCCAAAGGTGGAGAGACCTGGCAACTCAAGTGGCACCTCTAATGACCGAGAAAGAGATTATCACAATAATAGTAGACACATTACCAGTGTTTTACTATGAAAAAATGGTGGGGTATGCACCTTCAAGCTTTGCAAATTTGGTCTTCGCCGGAAAAAGGATCGAAGTGGGTCTGAAAAGAGGCAAATTTGATCATCCTACTTTGATGAGTGAGAAAGCTGGGGCAAATGAAGAGGATGAGAATGAGGGAGAAACCCTTTCTATGACTGCCATTCCTACACGGTCAAATTTCCCATCAGCCCAACAATGTCATTACTCAGCCAATAACAGTCCCTCTCACCCAATAATCCACAAAGGCCATCCCTAAATCAACCACAAAGTCTGTCTACCGCACTTGCAATGATGAACACCACCTTTAGCACAAACCAAAACACCAACCAAAAAGGAATTTTGCAGCAAAAAGCCTGTAGGATTCACCCCAAATTCCGGTGTCATATGCTAACTTGCTCCTATATCTACTTGATAATTCAATGGTTGCTATAACCCCAGCCAAGGTTCCTCAACCTCCATTTTTCTAAGGATATGACTCGAACGCAACATTTGCATATCATGGAGGAGTTCCAGGACATTCCATTGAGCACTGTATGACCTTGAAGCATAAGGTGCAAAGTCTAATTAATGCAAGCTGGCTGAAATTTGAGGAGAATCGCTTGTGAATCCTAACATTGACAAGCAACACCACACATGGGGCAATTTTGAAAGCTGTTGTTAGATGTCTCTAATGACTCATCAGGATTTTCAAGTTTATGCCATTATTGTAAACCACAGCTACAATGCTAAATAAAATGGATAAATTTGACATCTTTGTCCCTCATCCTATCGTAATTAGATCTTTGCTTCCACTGGAATGTGGGCGCAAGCCATTGGTTTGTTTGGCTCTAGCGACCTGCACTCCTGAGTTTGGACTTCCAAGACTGTTCAATCAGAAATTACTCGTGCTACACATTTGGTGAGGGTGCCGTAAAACGACGAGTAAAGTTCAAAACAATAAGTTTCAAAATAAAAGAAAAAAAACATTTGATTGGCTGTGTCTCAAATAAAGTACAGACATTCATGTGACCTCATTTTATCATTCCTGAAAGTTTGTCTTTTTTGAGAGAGAATGTGAGTTATCAAAAATAGAAATCATTTGACTTAATCTGTCAATTGAAAAAAAAATCCTTCAAATGTTTCTTGTCCTTGAAAAATCATTTTTAAGAACCTGCACTATTTCTTCCTTGCTACAAGGTCATGAAAAAAGACAAGGTTGATACCTCAAAGCCCTACACTGGGGCAATAAGGGGCACTGTGCATAAGCCTCGAGCAAACCTAGGGGAAGATAAAAAGTTCTCACCCGTCGATGTTTTTAAATGAAAAGAGGGTGACAAACTCTGGGTTTTCAATGGATTGATTAAATGTCAAATGACTCCATTGCCATCACTCCAAAATGGTTAAGTTTTTAAATCAAACAGAACATACACTCTGAGGGAGTTCCCAGAGAGATTTGCAAAGGATAGGATGAGGTTGCATGAATTATCACCTCTTTCAAAAGGACAGTCAATCTGTGTTATCCGAAAAAATCAAATCAAAATTAAAATCACAAAATAGGGAAAAAATGTCATGAGCATTGTACAACTTTCCATTACATCGCATTGTTGCATACGAAGTCCGCATTTACCACATTTCAAGATAAAGGTTACATGCATCTGGATCCCAAAAAATCATGTTAACTACATAGATTTCCTACATCTACTGTCCAATCATTTTGAATTCGGAATGACTGGCCCTCTCAATGAGTCAATCTCTTGCTTTCTCATAATGGTGGACCCTTGAGGACTACACGTCCTTAACTTCAGAAGGCTACATGCCCTCGCCTTTAGAGGGCTATAGGTCCTCACCTTCAGAGGGCTACACGCCCTCACCTTCTGAGGACTACACGTCCTCGCCTTGAGGACTACACGTCCTCGCCTTGAGGACTACACGTCCTCGCCTTGAGGACTACACGTCCTCACCTTTAGAGGGCTACACGCCCTCACCTTAAGAAGACTACACGTCCTCGCCTTGAAGACTACACGTCCTCACCTTCAGAGGACTACACGTCCTCACCTTCAGAGGGCTACACGCCCTCACTTTCAGAGGACTACGCGTCCTCGCCTTCAGAAGACTACTGATGTGCCATTATTTTCTCCTATTTCTTAACCCTTTTTCGCACCATTTTAAGTGTTGATTAGTCTTAATTGTCAAATTAATTAGGCAGTTTTATTATTTGGGCCCATTCAGCTAATTTGATGTTTTTAATCTAATTTCAGGAATTAATGAAGCATTGGGCTTGAATCCAGAATTGGGCTTGGACTTGAAGAGGGCAGACTATTTTATTCTACAAAATTAGATCTTATCTTATCTTATCTAGATATTATTTAGATTTGATCTCATCTAGATATTATTTCATCTAGATCTTATCTTATCTTATCTTATATATATTTGATTTTATTTTATTTATGGGCTTGGATTTAAAACAGATTTGTAAGCTTTGGGGCTGGAAAACTATATAATAGCACCAAGGTTCTAGTTTAGCCCCCTCTTGTCCCTCTCTTCTCTTTCTCCTATTTTTGTTTTTTAGTTTTAGGTTTTTCTTTGAGACATTTTTTTCGTTTTGCAATTCCAGTAGCAATAAAATTTCGTTCTTCAATTTATAAGTTCGTTATCTATTGATTAATGGAAGGCTAAGTCCCCAGCGTTGCTTTCTCTTGAGGATCAAGCGCAGTTCTCTTTGAGGTTTTATTATTACTGTTAAATTTTGTTCAGTTTTTCCTCTTCACTAATTACTCTAAATTTGTTGCTATTAATTCATGCATGTTTAGTGCTTGATTAATTGTCTCTGTGCTTAATTTACTTTCATGCTTAATGATCGTTTATGAGTAATTGGTGTATGTGTTGCTTAATCACATAATGAATGCCTTATGTTAAATTTCGCTTAGTAATTTAATTTAGGGTTGGATTAAGTGGTTAAACTGATAAAGGATAAATTCTCGCAACCTAGGATAAGAGACTTGCTTGTGAATCAAGGGGAAACAACATATTTTAATTCTGATATTTTTCTAATTCAATTTTACTCGCTATTTAATTTACAAAAACAAACAACCTCCCCCCCCCCCAATTTGTTACTATTTCCTACTATCTGTTATGAACATTTGGTTTATCATTGCTCATTGGGAAACGACCTAGGATCACTTCCTAGTTACTACATTTTAATGTTTATTTGATTCGGGTACGGCCTCAATCAAATTTGGCGCCATTGCCGGGGAGCAGTGTCCAAAGGTTCATAATAGCTAGTGTCGTGTTAGTGTTTAATTCTTGTGTTAGTGTTGTTTTAGTATTGTGTTAGTGCTGTTTAGTACCTTGTTATTTTGTTTAGTGTGTGTGTTCTATTTTAGTTTTGTTGTTCAGCGCTTCCCCTGTTTCAGTTCTGGTGTTTGCTGTGAATAGTGCTTTGCGACGGATTTAGCAACCACTTTTGTTGAACTGGAGTTGTTATTTTTGGCTGATTTTTTTTGTGGTCACTTCTTTTGATCCATATTTTGTGGGAAAAATAGCTGGAGCCCTTAGTTTGGTCAGATGTGAAAGTTCCAAAAAAGTAGCAAATTTGATTTTTGTCACAACTTCAAACGGCCATAACTTTTGCTCCGGGTATCAGAATGACTATTATTATATATGTATTTGGGGTAGAAAAATAATTTCCCATGCCGTAACAGTCGCTGTAGGCCGGCTGAGGTCTCCTTCTTCCAAAAATTGCAATTCTGTCAAAAGTTTTTTATTTT
Organism: Glycine soja; assembly: GCF_004193775.1. NCBI lineage: Eukaryota > Viridiplantae > Streptophyta > Magnoliopsida > Fabales > Fabaceae > Glycine > Glycine soja. The sequence goes on from NC_041019.1 coordinate 27,428,957, forward strand.
CCAAGTATTATTCTCTTATTTTTCTTAACTTATCATTTTTAGCTTATATAGTTAGACTTTGAATTTTCATTTGAAATTTTCTGTGCTGTCTTCTCATCATTTTATAAGGTTGCTCACAAAATTTCAAGTCATTTGGATATCATTTAATGGTAGCTGTAGTTCAAACCTACACTGTTACTTGCATAAGAAGCCAACTAGTTTTGCATGTTGAATGTAATGTATGACTAGAGGCAATCCATCTTACAACCCTTTGATCCTGAGATAGATAGGACATTTCATAGATTAGTTAGACAACATTTAGTACCTTTTGAGCAACCTGAGCATTTTGTTATTGGTGATTTTGAGCATTCTGATTTTGCACATTCTAAGAACATGGCACAACCTCCACCCCGTGAGAGGACTCTAAGGGAAATGGCTGCACCTGATTTCACCTACGAAAGCTTGTGCATCCAATACCCTGATGAGAATGTCCCATATGTTCTTAAAACTGGACTGATCCATTTGCTTCCAAAGTTTCATGGCCTTGCAGGTGAAGACCCACACAAGCATCTGAAAGAATTTTATATTGTCTGCTCCACCATGAAACCACTAGATGTCCAAGAGGATCACATATTTCTGAAGGCCTTTCCACATTCTTTAGAGGGATTGGCAAAGGACTGGTTATATTACCTTGCTCCAAGGTCCATCACGAGCTGGGATGACCTCAAGAGAGTATTCTTAGAAAAAAAGTTTCGTACTTCCAGGACCACGGCCATCAGAAAGGATATTTCAGGCATTAGGCAACTCAGTGGAGAGAGCCTATATGAATACTGGAAGAGATTTAAAAAATTATGTGCTAGTTTCCCTCACCACCAGATTTCTGAGCAGCTTCTCCTCCAATATTTTATGAAGGACTCAATAACATGGAGAGAAGTATGATAGATGTTACCAGTGGTGGAGCCCTTGGAGACATGACCCCTACTGAAGCCAGAAATTTAATTGAGAAAATGGTTTCCAACTCCCAGCAATTTAGTGCCAGAAGTAATGCTATTGTTATTAGAAGAGTGCATGAAGTAGCCACAAATTCATCCTCATCAGGCGAGACTAAGAAGCTTGAAGGTAAACTAGATGCCTTGGTTAACCTAGTAACCCAACTGGCCATGAATAAAAAATCTGCACCTGTCGCCAGACTCTATGATTTATGCTCCTCTGCCAACCACCACACAGACCTTTGCCCTTCTGTGCAATAATCTGAAGCAATTGAACAGCCTGAAGCTTATGCTGCAAACATCTACAACAGACCTCCTCAACCTCAGCAGCAAAATCAGCCACAGCAAAATAATTATGACCTCTCCAACAGGTACAATCTCGGATGGAGGAATCATCCCAACCTTAGATGGTCGAATCCTTCACAACAGCAGCAGCAACAACAACAGCCTTATTTTCAAAATGCTACTGGCCCAAGCAGACCATACGTTCCTCCACCAATCCAGCAGCAACAACAGCAACAGCCCCAGAAATAGCAAATAGTTGAGGCTCCTCCACAACCTTCCCTTGAAAAACTTGTGAGACAAATGACTATGCAGAACATGCAGTTTCAAAAGAGACCAGAGCCTCCATTCAGAGATTAACTAGTCAGATAGGACAATTGGCTACACAGTTAAATCAACAACAGTCCCAGAATTCTGACAGATTACCTTCTCAATCTGTCCAGAATCCAAAAAATATGAGTGCCATTACATTGAGATCGGGAAAGCAGTGTCAAGAACCTCAACCACCAAAGGAACCTGCCCAACCTCACTCTACTCCAGAAAAAGATGATGCCAAAAATGAAAATGTAAAGAGTAAGTTACCTAACAGTTTCTATGTAGGTGACTCTAAAGAGAAGCAGCATATCCCTCTTCCATTCCCTCCAAGAGCAATTTCCAACAAAAAAATGGAAGAGACAGAGAAGGAGATCTTGGAAACATTTAGGAAGGTAGAAGTAAACATATCTCTGCTGGATGCAGTAAAGCGAATTCCAAGATATGCTAAATTCTTGAAGGAGCTGTGCACTAATAAGCGGAAGCTTAAAGGAAGTGAAAGAATTAGTATGGGCAGAAATGTCTCCGCATTGATTGGTAAATCTGTTCCCCAAATCCCTGAAAAATGTAAAGATCCAGGTACATTCAGCATACCTTGTATTATAGGGAACAGTAAGTTTGACAATGCCATGCTAGATTTAGGAGCTTCTGTTAGTGTGATGCCTCTGTCTATTTTTAATTCTCTATCTCTTGGTCCCTTGCAGTCAACTGATGTGGTAATTCATTTAGCTAATAGAAGTGTTGCCTATCCTGCTGGTTTCATAGAGGATGTCTTACTTAGAGTTGGTGAACTGATTTTCCCTGTTGATTTTTATATTTTGAATATGGAGGAGGGATTTTCTAAAGTATTAGTTCTCATCATTTTAGGGATACCTTTTATGAAAACTGCTAGAACTAAGATAGATGTATATGTAGGCACACTATCTATGGAGTTTGGTGATATAACTGTTCATTTTAATATTCTTGATGCTATGAAACACCCATCTGAAGATCTTTATGTATTTCGTGTTGAAATAATTGACCATATTTTTGATGAATACATGACTGATCTTCATTCTAATCTGCATGCCTATCACTCTTCATGCATTGAATCTGAATTTGTACTTGATCATATGTATGAATTTGATGCTGAGAGTGAATCTGATTTTGATATTGATTACACGTTTGATGTTTTACCTCTTGAGATTGATTTTATAAAGTCAGATAGAACTAACCATGTTTTAGGAAGTACACATACTTCTGACTTTCTTTATGAGGTACAGGCTAAGAAACCATCTCTTTCTACCACTATCCAGCTGCCCACACCAGAATTGAAGCCTCTGCCATCAAATTTAAAATATGCTTACTTGGATGATAGTAAAAGTTTCCCCTGCCATTCATTAACCAAATGCTTGAACGCCTGGCAGGTAAATCTCACTACTGTTTCCTTGATGGTTTTTCTGTTTATATGCAAATCACTATTGCTCCTGAGGATCAGGAAAAAGCCACATTCACCTGCCCCTTCGGCACTTTTGCCTATAGGAGGATGCCTTTCGGCCTGTGCAATGCCCCCTGGTACCTTCCAGCGGTGCATGATTAGTATTTTTAGTGATTTTTTAGAAAATTGCATAGAGGTGTTTATGGATGATTTCACTGTATACGGATCCTCTTTTGATGTTTGTTTGGATAGTCAGGAAAACGTTTTGAATAGATGTACTGAAACTAACCTTGTTCTAAATTTTGAAAAATGTCATTTTATGGTTGAACAAGGTATAGTTTTAGGCCACATTATTTTCAATAAGAGCATTGAAGTAGATCATGCAAAAATTTCTGTTATTTCACAATTTCACAAGATCTTTATGTATAGGCGCTTTATAAGAGATTTTAGCAAGGTAGCCCTTCCACTATCAAACTTGTTGCAAAAGGAGGCACCTGATTGGACAGCCCCATTTGAGCTAATGTGCGATGCATCCAATTACACATTGGGGGTTGTCCTTGCTCAAAAGATCTCTTTACTTCAGCTTACTTCTTTTCCACCATGACTTAGGGAGTTTTTCTTTTCCTATCTCCTCCTTTACTTTTATTACATTTGTCCGATTCTATTTGATGGTTTAATTGCTTTTAATCTTTTACTTGTGCTACATTGAGGACAATGTGTTGTTTAAGTATGGGGGGGAGTGTTCTTTGGTTTTGGTTTTGCTAGTTTTGTTAATTTTGTTAGTTTTGTTGGGTTTCTAGTTTAATATTTTAGGTCAATTTTGTTTGCATGTATAACTTTGCATATTTTTCTTTGAATTATAGGATATGCTCAAGAAATGGGTAATTGTTCTAAAAATAAAAGTCTTTTGACATTTTGTGATTTGAAATCCTTGTTTTTCCTCTACATGTCATGATAGTTTTGAAAGATCAATTTGAAAGTGATAAGTTTACCTTTGTGAGAATTTGAGCCATCCATCATCATAATCTTTTGGTGTGTTTGGCCCCATTGATTGCTTGCACAATAGTTTTGGCTTGATTCTTGTTGATGCTTCCTAATTCACATGCATATTTGGAAATGATTTAGGCAATTTTGTTCTTATAAGCTTCTAGCCAAATGGACTTATCTTGAATTAATTCCTTTGATAGCCCCTTTGAGCCTATGTTCCCCTTTCTTTGTTTTGAAGCTCATTACAAGCCTTAAGTGGAAAAACCATGATATCACCTTACCCTTAAGGAATTTTGGAGCTTTGGAATTGTTTTGGGAATAAGCTGGGAATAAGTGTGGGGGGGTATGTTTCATTGAAAGATATAATTTTTGGCCATGCTTAATGTTTTATTTTGGCCATGCTTGATGTATCTGTATATTGCCTAGTTCTTGCTTTAATCTTCAAATTCGTACTGTTCAAAAAAAAAAAGAAGAAAAGAAGTGAAGTTGAATAAATGAGGTCTTGTTATGAGGACTTGATTTGGGAGCCTTGGTTGATTTTGTTGATATTAGAGGGTTTGGGTTTACTACTTGTGCTTAATTTCCACTTATTTCCCATTGCTCCTCTATTCCTTTGGGATTTAGCTACTTATTCCATATTTTTCCCTACCTTGTCCTTGGCCCCATTACAACCTTAAAAGACCTTTTGATCCTCATGTGCTTATGCTTATGGGTTGATTGTCAATTTTTGAATCTTGCCAAGTTTATGTGGTGTTGGTTTTCATGGGTGCTTTGAGGGTAAATAGTAGCCTAGACACTTGAGAGATAGAGTGTATATCTTGTGAGGCTTTATCACTTTTCATTCTTGAGCTGATTAACTATTTTGCCATGATTGGGTTACTTGGATGATTTTCACGAATGTCTTGACTCTTTGGATCTCTTCATGTTAGATGTTACCCATTCCTTTCATTCCTTGATGTTCATTGAGAAATATGTAAATTTTTTTGTTTGTCTCTCTTTGATACCCTTGGATTTTATTCATTGTTTCATTTTGCCCAGGAGTGCAAAAGGCTAAGTATGGGGGGTTTTGATGTGCCATTATTTTCTCCTATTTCTTAACCCTTTTTGCTCCATTTTAATTACTGATTAGTCTTAATTGTCAAATTAATTACACAGTTTTATCATTTGGGCCTATTGGACTAATTTTGTGTTTTTAATTTAATTTTAGGAGAATTATAAGCAATTGTGCTTGAATCCAGAATTGGGCTTGGACTTGAAGAGAGCAGACAATTTTATCAAATCTTATCTTATGTAGATCAAATCTTATCTTATCTAGATTTTATCTAATCTAGACATTATTTCATCTAGATCTTATCTTATCTTATCTTATCTTATCTTATTTAGATTTTATTTCATCTAGATTTTATTTTATCAAATCTTATCTTATCTTGTCTAGATTTTATTTTATTTATGGGCTTGGACTTAAAACAGATTTGTAAGCTTTGGGGCTGAAAATATATAATAGCACCAAGGCTCTAATTTGAGCCCTCCTCTTTCGTTTTTAGTTTTAGGCTTTTCTTCTTCTTTTAGACACTTTTTTGTTTTGCAATTCCAGTTGTTACTTTTCATTTTAGCAATAAAAGTTCGTTCTCTATTGATTAATGGAAGGCTAAGTCTCCAGTGTTGTTTTCTCTTGAGGATCAAGCACAACTCTCTTTGAGGTTCTATTATTACTATTAAATTCTGCTCCGTTTTTCCTCTTCACCAATTACTCTGTATTTGTTGCTATTAATTCATGCATGCTTAGTGCTTGATTAATTGTCTGTGCGCTTAGTTTACGTTCATGCTTAATGATTGTTTATGAGTAATTGGTGTATGTGTTGCTTAATCACATAATGAATGCCTTATGTTAAATTTCGCTTAGTAATTTAATTTAGGGTTGGATTAAGTGGTTGAATTGATAAAGGATAAACTCTCGTAACCTAGGATAAGAGACTTGCTTGTGAATCAAGGGGAAGCAACGTGTTTTAATTCTGCTATTTTTGAATTCACATCTATTCGCTGTTTAATTTACAAAAGCAAACAACCCCCCCCCCCAATTCGTTACTATTTTCCTACTATCTGTTATGAACATTTGGTTTATCATTGCTCATTGGGAAATGACCTAGGATCACTTCCTTGTTACTGCATTTTAATGTTTATTTGATTCAGGTACAGCCTCGATCAAACTCCAACTAGTGGTTCTGTGTTAACTTCTAAGGTGTGTTTGGATTGTCCTGTGGAAATTTCTGGTAGAACCTTCTTGATTGATCTGATTTGTTTGCCTTTGAGCCAGATTGATGTTACTCTTGGTATGGACTGGTTATCTTCAAACCATGCCTTGTTAAACTATTTTGATAAAATTGTGGTGTTTGATGGTCCTGGAGTCAGTAAGGATATGATGTTTATCTCTGCCAACCAAGTTGTGACAACTTTAAAAGAAGATGCTCAAGTGTACATGATCTTGTCTAACCTAGAAATAGAGACAAAGGTTTCCATGTGTGACCTCCCTGTTGTTAGAGAGTTCCCTGAAGTCTTCCCTGAGGATATATCCGATGTACCACCCGAGAGAGAGATAGAGTTTTCCATAGACCTAGTACCTGGTGCTAAGATTTTAGAAGGGGAGGTGAGCATTTGCTTGCTACACCTCATTCCCACATCATATAGTCACACTTTGTGCATGTCCTTCATGCATTACATGCCTCATGACACCTAAGCACACTTAGTGGAGAATCCTGGACTTGATCTTGAATTAGTGGGTTGAACCATAGCTAAAATTCACTAATCATAATTGGTAAAATTTTGGCTCCAAAATTTAGATCACTTTAATTGCTTCCTCTATCTTTTGGTTCGGTCAACTCACTTTAATTCCTTGTTCTTCATCTTATTCTCCATGTATATCCTCCATTGTTTTGTGGTTTGGTTCTGTTTAGAGTAGATTAAAAAAAAAATAAACCGATTAAATCTTAGATCTACACTTGTTCTTGCATTTCTATGGTTCAAATTTTATAGATCTACTCTTGAATCATGTTTTTGTGTTGATTTTAGGTTCTATCATTTTTCAGTCATAATCTTCTTGTGCTGAACCTTTGAATCTAAATTTTCTTCCAAAATATTGATTGAAAAAAAAACAAAAAAATATAAGTGTAAATCACTTAATCCATGTTTTCTTAGAGTCATGTTTAGTAATAATAATTGTCACATTATGTTCTAAGTTTGTGTTGAATTTTGATTTCGTTGATTGGATTCTAGATACATTTGTTCATGTATTCTTGTCATTCTTAGCCTATCTTTTGAATTTTGAGTCTAATTCATGCATGTTATTTAGTTCATAACATGTTCTAAATCAATTCCTTGAAGTAGTCTTGTTGTTGAACTTTGTTTTATTTTCTAAGTTTCCTATATGATGCCTATGAAGAAATTGAGTTGTGGTGCTGAGTTGTGGCTAGATTTGTGAATCAAAATAAGTCTTAAGCTCTCTTGAATTGTGTTATTCAAGACATTTGAGCATAAGCAAACACAAATTGCAATTGTCCAAGCCTTAAGCAACATAAACACTACTCTTGATTTCTAAGTTGAAATCCCTGGTGCTGGCAATTTGAACATACGAAATTGTAAAAATTATTGAGAATTGGTACTGTGAATTTTGAGCTGAAAGTCTTAATTAATTTTCAAGATATCTGAACCAAAATTAGAAAAAAAGAACCAAGTGATTTGGATAAAAGGAAAAAATAAGAAAAATCACACAAGTTGGCAAGAAAATTAGTGTCCAGGAAAAAAAAGTGAAAGGGAAGTGTGCTTGTTGGTTTGGCTACAAATTTGTTCTATAATTGGTACCTATTTTATACAAATATTAGTTCTGAAATTTCAATTTAAAATTATTGTGAAAACAAGTGCCAAAACTAGAGGTTTATTGAGTCTTTTTTTTAGTTTTTTTTACTCTACTCTAGAGCCCTTCTACGTTTCTCTTTGAGTCCTAGCTTGCTTTTATGTGCTTTTCATTGCTTTAATTGTTGAATAATCCTTGAAAATTTGTCTTGTTAAAACTCTATTAGTTTAGCTTTCATTTCATTTTTTGGTCTTTGGTTATTGATTGTCTCTTTGTTTCCTTGTTTGTGAGTTGCCATATAGGGAATTGGAAAGGAGGATTGGTGCCATCCCTTGAACAATTTGAGTCAAGAAGCAAGGGGCCAAGCACCTTAAGAGCTATATGACTAAGAAGCACTCCAAATTGAGTGAATCACCAAAGAGAGCACAACCACCAAAATTGAGGGCTATTTTCTAATTTTGTAATTGGTAATTTACTTACCTTCATTGCTTTCAAATTTTGTAACAAAAAGGCCTTTCATTGGAAGTGTGTTGGGAGCCGCCAATAGGTTACCAAACTTCCATTTGTTTGTGTCATACCCTAATTTCGTTCGGGGACCATTGTTTGGTGGCATGCAACCTTCGCTTGACCGCCTCGAGGTACTTAACACCCATCGTTAGGTAATCCGTAAAGTTCCGCGACATTTCGGAAGTCAAAAAGAAGCATTGTTGCGTAATCCGTAAAGTTACGCAACATTTTGGAAGTCAAAAAGAGCATTGTTGCGTAATTCATAAAGTTTCGCAATATTCTGGAAAGAAAATGGATGTCGTTACGGAATCCATAAAGTTTCGTGAGATTTCAGAAAGAAAACAGCCAAAAACACAAAATGGGGGGGGTGAGCTTATCAAGATAAGGGTGTAAATAGCAATTCTAAAAATCTAGGCCCTTCTGGAACATTTTGGAAGTTGGGTTGCTTAAGAAGGAAGCAACTGGGCGGCAAGCTCCTCCACGTTTTTGAAAAATGGTTTCCGGGGCATCCGTAATACTTCCGTAAAATTTCTGAAAACCTTGGGTAAACATATTTCACTTAACATTGGTGAAAGGGAAGAGAAAAAAAGATGAAAATCAAATCCAAAACACTTTCGTAACTTTTCCATAAAATACGAAAAGGGGGGTGAACTTAGTAATTCGGTGCGCTTAGAAAGCTTCCTCAAGAAGCCTCTGGGCGGCAAGCACCTCCCTTTTTCCCTATAAATAGGGGTGGGGGGCTGTTTCAAAAATATTCATGACCCGTAAGCTATGAATTTAAACTATTTTGGGCAAAAAAACACGTTTTCCTGAAGAAAAATCGATTCGAAGTGCTTCCGTAATGCTTCCGTAAGTGATTATGTGGAAATTCTTCATCGTTCTTCACCGTTCTGTAGAAGCAAAGCTTCATGGTGAATCAAAGGTGTTTTGATGATAACAATGATGATAACAAAAGATGATGACAAAGGTGATGACAAAAAGCTCAAAGATCAATCAAAGAACAACTCAAGTGAATCAAAAACAATTCAAGAGTTCAAGATAAGAATCAAGAAGAATTCAAGACTCAAGAAGAAAGTTTAGAGTCAAGAATCAAGATTCAAGTTCAAGATCTCAAGAATCAAGATCAAGATTCAAGACTCAAGATTCAAGAATCAAGAGAAGGCTTAATCAAGATAAGTATGAAAAGTTTTTCTCAAAAATTGAGTAGCACAGGATTTTTCTCAAAACATGTTTACCAAAGAGTTTTTACTCTCTGGTAATCGATTACCAGTAGCAAAATTGTTTTGAAAAAGTTTTCAAATTGAATTTACAATGTTCCAATTAATTTCAAAAAACTGTAATCAAGTTACAATGTTTTAGTAATCGATTACCAGTGCCTTTGAACGTTGAAATTCAAATTCAAATGTGAAGAGTCACATCCTTTCACATAAAAGCTTTGTGTAATCGATTACACTGATTTGGTAATCGATTACCAGTGATTATTTCTGCATAAAATCAAAAGATGTAACTCTTCAAATAGTTTTTGACTTTTTCAAATTGGTTTTTAAGTTTTTCTAAAAGTCATAACACTTCTAATGGTTGTCTTGACTAGACATGAAGAGTCTATAAAAGCAAGGCTTTGTTTTGCATTTCAACAATCTTGAATACTTTTCCAATCAATCTCTTACAATCCTTGAATCTCTTTGAACTTCTTCTGCTTCTTTGTACCAGAAGCTTTCTAAAGTTTTCTGGTTTTCCAAACCTTGAAAACTTGTGCTATTCATCTTTTCATTCTCTTCTCCCTTTGCCAAAAAGAATTCGCCAAGGACTAACCGCCTGAATTCTTTTTGTGTCTCTCTTCTCCCTTTTCCAAAAGAACAAAGGACTAACCGCCTGAATTCTTTTGTGTCTCCCTTCTCCCTTGTCAAAGAATTCAAAACGACACAGTCTGAGAATTCTTTTGATTCTTCCCTTTCCCTAATACAAAAGTGTTCAAAGGACTAACCGCCTGAGAATTCTTTTGTATACCCATTCACAAAGTATCAAAGGTTTAACAGCCTGAGATCTTTGTCTTAACACATTGGAGGGTACATCCTTTGTGGTACAAGTAGAGGGTACATCTACTTGGGTTTGACTGAGAACAAGAGAGGGTACATCTCTTGTGGATCAGTTCTAGTGAAGGGTACATCCACTAGGGTTTCAAAGAGAACAAGGGAGGGTACATCCCTTGTGGATCTTTGCTTGTAAAAGGATTTTTACAAGGTTGAAAGAAATATCAAGGCTTGTAAAAGGATTTTTAGAAGCTTGGGGACTGAATGTAGGCACGGGTTGTTGCCGAACCAATATAAAAACTCTTGTGTGTTTGTTTCCTTCTTCCCTACTCTTTTACTTTCCGCTGTGCATTTAATTTCTGCTTTTACTTTCTATTAACTTTCTCTTCTACTCCTCATTCTCTTAACAATTTAGTAAAATCCTTAGAAGAGTAATTTTTAATTAGTAAAGGTTTAGGAATAATTAATTCAACCCCCCCTTCTTAATTATTCTGAGGCCACTTGATCCAACACGTTCTTCGTTCGTTCTTCGTCGTTCTTCGGTCTTCAACCGGTAAGTTCCCGAAATCGAATCTTTCAATTCATTCTATGCACCCTTAGTGGTCCCTACTTTTTTTGTGTACTTTCACTTTCATTTCGCTTACTTTCAGTTTTCTTTTCTTCTGTTTTTAACGTGCTTTAACCGTTCATTTAAGTTGTTTTCTCACCTAATAAATGATAAAATGAATTTCAACCGATCATTTGTGTTGTAATCTTGTTTAATCACTGTTAAAACAAAATCTATTTGATCATTCACGTTATAACCACGGTTAAACCAAAAAAAGGCAAAATAATAATAAAATAATCAAAATATCTTGAAAAAATAAGAATAAAATAATCAAAATATCTTTGAATAAAATAATCAAAAAAATCAATCGGACATTTTGCTTTGAAAGTTTCCTTGAATGAATTGACTAATAACCAAAGTGAAACTAAGGCTAAAATCAACTCACAAATCAAGTTTTGTTCGCAAAAATCACTAAAAACTTCTTTAAGGTCCGACGCCTTAAATGGTCCTCTTTGCTTTTATCGGTTAACATGGACTGTTCAAAAGCATAAAATCAACATGTAACTTTATCACTTTTGCAAGAACTACGTAGGTCTGATTTCCTCATCGCAATTGAGGATACGTAGGAGCAAAAGCCCCGCTTTTGTCGACTACCCCAAGAGATCGTTAATGGTTCAACGCCTTAACATTTCTCTCCTTTCAAAACCAAGAGATCGTTAATGGTCCAAAACCTTAACATTTCTCTCCTTTCAAAATCAAAAGATCGTTTAATGGTCCAACGCCTTAAATGACCTTTTGTTCAGTTAAAATATATCTTGCGAAAAAAGATAAAAACAACTTAACCAATGTTTAGTTCTCAAAGAACTACGTAGGTCTGATTTCTTCATCGCAATTGAGGATACGTAGGAGCGAGGGAAACACCCTTGTCGACCACAAAAAGATAAAAAATACAAAAAACACAAAAAGCATAAAAACACAAAAAGGCATAAAAAAAGGGAAAATAAAACATTTTGAAGTCATATTTGCGCACTTGATTAAAGGCTGTCGTCCTTTGTGACGGACGCGTGGGGTGCTAATACCTTCCCTGTGCGTAAAAACAACTCCTGAACCTTTCACGATTAAAGTTCGTAGACCACACCTTTTCGGGTTTTCCGACGTTTTCCTCGAATAAACGTTGGTGGCGACTCTGGGCATTTTCCTTTCTTGGAAGACGTACCCATGAGCCCCGTGTCGCCCTCTCGCCGAAGGGTAGATTGCGACAGTGTGTAATAATTTTAGGCAATTTTCCCTTAGAATAATGAGTGTTTTGTTGGGAACCTTAAATATGGTCATCCATACACTCCTAGGATCTGCCTAGTTTACATTTCTTGGACTTTAATTTCTTGCTTACTTTCATAACTTATTTTCTTTACTAGTCACACCTAGTTTATCTTTTAATTACATAATACTTTCTTCTTGCTTATCACACTTATCTTGAGTTCTTTTGAACCTTAACTTTTACCTTTTATAAACACCGAACAAGAAAGAACCACAACTTAGGAACCAACATAAGTCATCATTCATCTAGTTTTAATGGTGAGGGTACTAGTCATAAGGATCCTCTATCTAGAATCTTAGATGAGTTGAGTTCCCTCAAGTTATGGAAAGAAAAACTAGAAAGAAAAGAAAAAGGAAAAGAGAAAGTAGAAATAAATCCAGATGAGAGATAACAAATAAGAGAGGAAGAGAGAAGAAAAATAATTAAAGAAATGAAAAGAGAAAAACATGTCTCCTATAGTAGTCATGACTCTTGCAAGAGTTTAAGTGAAGAACTTAGCAACTATTATAGAGGGATCCATAGTTCACATACTAAACATCATTCCCAAAGAAGATAAAAGGATAGAAGGCCTCAAGAGGTTAACATTAGCCTCTCATATTTCCATGGAAAAGGTAATGTTGAGGCCTACTTAGATTGGGAAATGAAGGTTGAACAACTCTTTGCTTGCCATCATATTAGCGAAGAGAGAAAAGTTCCATTGGCTACCCTTAGCTTTCAAGGGTATGCCCTCTATTGGTGGACTTCCCTTGTTAGGGAATGAAGAATTCATGGGAATCCACCAGTAGAGTATTGGAATGATCTTAAGAGTGCCCTTAGGAAGAGGCACATTCCATCCTACTATGAAAGGGAGCTTATGGACAAGCTCCAAAGGCTTAGACAAGGGAGTATGAGTGTTGAAGAATATAGACAACAAATGGAACTACTCCTTTTAAGAGCTGGACTTAGGGAGGAGGAAAGAACAAGCATAGCTAGGTTCCTTAGTGGGCTTAATATGGAAGTGAGGGACATGGTTGAACTTCGTCCATATAAGAACCTAGATGAGCTAGTCCAACTTTGTATAAGAGTGAAGCAACAACTTAAAAGAAAACCTTCTTCAAAATCTTATGGCTTTCACTCTTATCCAAGGAAGGACCAAGCTCAAGGAATTTTGGGGGCTACACCTTCAAAACCCAAGGAAGATAAGGGTAAGACTATCGAGAAATCCACCCCTAAGACTAGTTCCCAAGAAAGGACTACCAACATTAAATGCTTCAAATCTCTTGGGAGAAGTCACATTGCCTCTCAATGCCCCACAAAGAAAACCATGATTATGAGGGATCAAGATATTTATAGTAGTTAAGAGGAGACTACTTCTTCCCTTTCCTCTAGTGGAAGTGAAGATGAAGTAAGGGGTGAAGAGTCTAGTGAGGAAGTCTACCCCCATGAAGAAGGTGACCTCCTAATTGTTAGAAGGCTCCTTGGAGGTCAATCTTGTGATCTATCTCAATCCCAAAGGGAGAACATCTTTCATACAAGATGAAAAATTTTAGATAAAACTTGTTCTCTCATTATGGATAGTGGATCTTGTTGCAATTGTTATAGCACTGTTCGACTTCCAACAAGTGCACCGGATCGCACAAGTAGTATAAAACGGTAAGAACCGAGTATCGAACACTTGGGGAACTTGTGTTATTTGGTAAGCTATTTCAGCAAATAGGCGTCTATTGTGTAAAAGTAAGTGTGAATATGAACAAGTGTATAAACTATCTGTGCAAAAAGAAAGAAAATCACGCGAGAGGAATTATGTGTAAAAAACAAGTAGAGAACACATTGGTCTTCCTAATAAGTGCTTGATGTTAAAAAGATATTCTTTATCTAACAATGCTCATGTGTTCTTATGGTGTCTCCTGAGATACTAAACCCCAATTCCTCATGATAGTTTAGCCTAATCCTGATCAAGCCTCATCCGCAGATTCCTCTAGAAAGACTAAGCGGAAACAACCTTTTATGCTGATCAGTAGATTGGCTTAGCGAGAAGGTGAAAACAACCTTTTCCAAAGCTTGCCTAATTAACCTGAAATTGAGAGAAAATGATTATGAAACACATAAAATGAAAATACTAAGTATTTATTACCTATACTTAACAGAAAATACTTATAACCTTACAAAATAACCATAAATTGGGAGAGTTTGATATAATTTATACAAGTTTCATACACAAAATTAGTCATTTTCACCGACTAACAACTCCCCCAAATTTACAGTTTTGCTTGTCCTCAAGTAAAAAGAGAACAACTCACTTGTCCTCAAGTGACAATGACATGCAGTGACTATGTACAAAGGTGTATGCTACAAAGTGACTGATTGCATGATAAGAGAATGGAGTAAAATGCCCTTATCACTTGTCTTTCACAAGGTATGCAATTATCCAAAGAGAAGAATCAAATGTAACCTGAACAAATAGATGGAGTTAGGCATAAGACAGATATCAAGGAAAGTAGCTTAAACCACAGTCTCACGGCTACTGTTTCACTCAAGCACAAGTGTTTAAGCTATTCATTAATAACAACTAGCAAGAGGTCCAATCTTTGAATTTCATCTCATGCCATAAAGTCAGAAATGTATAAACAGAATCAGAAGGACTTTCTCAGGCTTGTAGTGAGGCTTGGCAACAAAAATTCATTGGTTTTTCTAGGATTCAAAGGCTTAGATTCTAAGAGAGCACAAATCCTTGAATTATCCCAATGGTCTTGTATTATACAAGTAACTTTCTCACTATCTTTTCCTCTTAAGTTGCTTTTGACCTTATTGTAACAGCACAATTTATTCTTTTCTTTCTCTTTTTTTAACATACAACTTATTTGTTGTGTGTGCTAATGCTTAACCTTTTTCTTTTCATTCTAATTGAATTTCCTCCCCCAAATTTAGAGTAAATTTGCCTTGAACCATATGCTCTCCTAAAATCTAAACAAGGTATCAGGAGATAATTATTTAAGTTCAGGGTTTAAATTTTTGACAATATCATTCAGCTCAAAAAGGGAGCAAAGGATGCAATTATCATTCAAGGTAAGTTGTTTGGTCAAAAGAGCTTGTATATGTACAATCATGGCCTTCATCATGTCCTTATTTATACATTTCATTCTAAAATTCAGAGATTCATGCAAAGATTATTACTCGCAGCTAGTTGTTCACTCACAGTTTAAGGTCACACTCTCACCGATTTTTGGTTCAAGCTTTTCTTTCACAATCAATCTGTCTACTGACTAACAATTCTAATTGCAAGTTCACATTCTTGTTCTTTCTTTGTCTAACATACACACTGGCTCAAACTCATGATAAGAAACACAAACTCCATCACAATCATGCACTCAATTTAAAATAAAAGCATACAACCATTTTCATAAGTCAATAAAAGTGTTTCACGGTTATACCATTAAAAGCCAAGTTGAACTGTTCAAAATACTTCATAATAAGCAAACCAACTATTTATAAATAGAAATTAACAAAAAGGACTTACTGTAATAAGAATATAATTAAAATAATAATAAACTAATTGGCACAAAAATGTCCTCAGGAATTTAAAATCTTGTGATCTGTCCTGAGTATCCTATGTCTGAACATCCTCCTCATCTATTAAGTGAAGCACAGGGGTAGCTGGAGGAGAGGTGTTTGAAGACAGGACTGGTGTAGTCTGATCCTCAGGAGTGGAGGGGTCTGTTGCCTTCTAAAATGAAGCTGTATCTGCCACTGGTTCTGAAGGCTCAGAAGTGGCCTCAAGAGATTTCTCCAAAATGGCTGCAACTTCTTGTGTTTCAACTACCCTTTTTCTTCTGATTAGGGGCTATGGAGTGGAAGTCTCGGATGACTCATTCTCCCTCTGCTGTGGTACCTGAGCGGTGAGACCTTCATCCTCCTTGTGAAGGGGAGGCTGAGTCCCGGGCCAGGCTACCCATTCATTAAACTGTTTAACAGAAGGGATAGAGTATGGAGGTGCTACCAGCTGTAAACTTTGTAATAAAATAATCTACCTCTGATGTATGCTTTGAAGCATGGCTTCAAGATGTTGAAAGTCTGCAAAAGATGGGGTAGAAGGAGCTGTTAATGTATGTGTTGGAGGGGGGAGCTGCAGATGTGGAAGGAGCCTCAGCTAGCCTTGCCCTCGCTCTCCTAGCCCCTCTAATAGTAACTTTCAGATCAGCAGGGTTCCAACAGTTCTTCCTGATATAGGCCAAGTTAATGACCGTGCTCAAGTGTTCCAAGACTAGGCTGTCAGAAGCAACCCCTCTGGACCTACATAGAGCTGTGATAAGAGCAAGGAACCTAAGTCTAGAGGAGTTAGACTGGGCCATAGATGTGATCTGGCCAGAGATGAGAGCTCCTTCATTCATGTCCAGCTGAGAGACTAGGCCAAAAATTAACCTAGCTCTATCTAAAGTCAAATCCGAGGTATGGGAAGTAAGAGCTAGGTTAGAGTATGAGAGAACACTCCAAACCTGAGCATGAGTTGTCAGATCTTTCTTGAGGATCTTCCCAGGATGGCCTTCAGCATTTAAAACAAACCTTCGGCCGAGTATACACAAAGCAGCCTCAATCTCTCTAATATCAGTGGGCATCCTGTAGTATCTAGAGTAAGCGGGTAAGGATTCTCCCTTAGCCAGTACCACAAGTGTCTCCAGGAAGGTGTTGAGGCTGTTTGCATCAATTTTTATCAAGTGGCCTCGGATTTTGACTTGTTTTGGGGAAGGCCCCTCGGGACTGTAGAGGTTGGCATAAAACTCCTTCACCAAGGCTAGGTCGATGCTGCTGTCAGCTAAATTGGTGAGGCGCTTATGGAAGTTACGCCTCTGCAATTCAGCCTTGAACTCATCCAACTCTGTATGGTATATTTCTACCTTCCTCTCAGCTAGTATATGTCTTCCTAGCACATTGTTTGTGTATCTGGTCCAGGCCTCGAAGGAGTGGAATCTTCTTGTGTCATATTGAGTTGTGGGCCTTGCAGCAATGCTCTTTCTTTTTTCTGGAAGACATCTGCAAACAAAGGAATCAAACATTTAATCAGCACATAGTTATTCAAAATTTTAAAAACTGAAAAATAAGACTGAAAAAGACACTGGCCTCTTTGCGAGACATGGTCTACTTAGCTGGCCTTTGTAAAAAAAAAAAACACTATTGCTTAGCGACATGTGGAGTCGCTTAGTGGAAGTTGCAGAATTTTTAGATTCTGCAGAATTGGCTTGGCGGGAAAGCGCCCGCTAAGTTGAACATGTGTCGCAAGGATTTGCACTAAGCTCCTTAAAGGCTGCGCTTAGCGGCACCAACTCTTCAAAAATTTCACT
This sequence comes from Glycine soja, assembly GCF_004193775.1. Taxonomy (NCBI): domain Eukaryota; kingdom Viridiplantae; phylum Streptophyta; class Magnoliopsida; order Fabales; family Fabaceae; genus Glycine; species Glycine soja. The sequence continues at coordinate 27,446,487 of NC_041019.1, forward strand.
AAGTGTTGACAGCTTAGCGAACGAAGCTCACTTAGCTCAGCGGATGCTGCAACCAATCGTGCTTGGCTCAGGGAAGCTCGGCTTAGCGCGCGACTATCAACAAAAAAATTGATTAAGTTACCTGGGCTTAGCGATTCAGCCTCGCTTAGCCACAAGTAGGTCAGTAAGAGGATGAGTGTTCATCCTCAAAAAATGAACTCGCTTAGCGTGGTAAGCGCACTTAGCGAGTTCTTCAGAGAAATGCTTACATACGATGAGTATTGATGAACTCGCTTAGTGCAACATGCTCGCTTAGCGAGTTCATAGCATTTTCCAGAAAACACAAAAAATGCAGCTCATTTTCTTGCACTTTTCAAGCCTCTAAAAGGCATATCAAACATGCTATGTGTGCGTCAGCGTGTATAGCTCTAATCTTAAACTAATTCTAACAAAACATAAAAACCCTAAAAATCAAAAGCTACAGTTAAAGTCTTCTATCCTAAAGTTAAGACAAGAAAAAGAGAAAAAGAATCAAGGAACTTATTTGGATGGTGTATGATTGATGCTTCAAAGTCGAAAATGCACAAAGAAAGCACAGACGCAAAATGTGCAAATCTTTTGAGAGAGAGAATGCAGAGACGAAGTTTCTGGAATCTGGCTAATGTGAGTGTAACTGCTGTTACACTCTCTTAAGCAGTTTTTTGATACTTTCGCTTAGCAGACCGCTGCGCTAAGCGAGCAAGAGACACGTTTGGTTTCTCAACAAGGCTCGCTTAGCAGACTCGTGCGCTTAGCCGACGTTTCAAATTCAAAATCAGCTTTTTTTTTTTAAACAGAGACTTGGCTTAGCACGAGGGTACGTCCGCTTTGCGAGGTATGCAGATCAGAAAAGCTGCAACTCTCGCTAAGCTAGGTGATCGAGGCCGTACCCAAATCAAATAAACATTAAAAATGCAGTATCTAGGAAGTGATCCTAGGTCGTCTCCCACGAGCAATGGTCAACCAAATGTTCATAACAGATTGTAATAAAATAGTAACGAATTGGGGGGGTGTTTGTTATTGTTAATTAAACAGCAAGTAAATTTGAATTAGAAAATATCATAATTAAAAAACATTGTTTCCCCTTGATTCACAAGCAAGTCTCTTATCCTAGGTTACGAGGATTTATCCTTTATCAGTTCAACCACTTAATCCAACCCTAAATTAAATTAGTAAGCGAAATTTAACATAAGGCATTCATTATATGATTAAGCAACACATACACCAATTAATCATGAACGAAACTGATCATTAAGCATGAACGTAAATTAAGCGCAGAGACAATTAATCAAGCACTAATCATGCATGGATTAATAGCAACAAATACAGAGTAATTGGTGAAGAGGAAAAACTTATCAGAATTCAATAGTAATAATAAAACCTCAAAGAGAGTTGTGCTTGGTCCTCAAGAGAAAACAACGCTGGAGACTTAGCCTTCCATTAATCAATAGAAACGAAATTGTAATAGAAAACGAAGAAAACTAGAATTATTCTCCAAAATGAAAAAAAAAACTAAAAATGAAAGAGAGAGAGAGAGAGAGAGAGAGAGAGAGAGAGAGAGGGAGCCTAAAACTAGAACCTTGGTGCTGTTATATAGTTCTCAGCCCCAAAGCTTACAAATTTGTTTTAAGTCCAAGCCCATAAATAAAATAAAATCTAGATAAGATGAAATAGTATCTAGATGAAATAAAATCTAGATAAGATAAGATAAGATAAGATCTAGATAAAATAATATCTAGATGAGATAAAATCTAGATATGATAAGATAAAATCTAGATGAAATAATATCTAGATGAGATAAAATCTAGATAAGATAAGATTTGGTAGAATAAAATTGTCTGCTCTCTTCAAGTCCAAGCCCAATTCCAGATTCAAGCACAATTACTTATAATTCTCCTGAAATTAAATTAAAAACACAAAATTAATCCAGTAGGGCCCAATGATAAAACTGCATAATTAATTTGACAATTAAGGCTAATCAGTAATTAAAATGGTGACAAAAAGGGTTAAGAAATATGAGAAAATGAGGACACATCACCAGGCTTTGGCCAGCTTAGCTAAAATGATGCATCTTAAGTATAGAGGAGCATGCGCTTAGCTAAGAAGGACTCATTTAGCGTTCATATTGCCGCAATGAATCTCGCTTAGCTGCCATGACTGGCGCTTAGCATCATGGACCTCAATTATGGTCGTAAGGATTTGCCCTTGGCGACAATAGGTCACGCTTAGCCACGGATAAGCTGTCGCTTAGCAATCAGGCTAAAGCTTAGCTGAATTCAGATCAAATTGAAGTTAGCTTAGCTCAACCTTGGCTAAGAGAGGCTTATCCGTGGCTACAGGGAACACACAAAACATCATTAAATAGATAGAAATATATTTACATCAGGTACCTATAGGGAAGATCCAACAGAGGATTTAGCTTTCCAAACCAGGAAGCCTTCTTAACAACAAAGAGAATAACAAGATGAAAGATTACAAAAATACAAGTGGTGAGGATATCTCCTTCACCTCTAGAATCTCACAATCACTCACAAACTCATCTCAAGCTCTCAAACAGGCTCCTACTTCAAGCTCTGGTCTTTGCAGATATTCACACAGCAAAATCTCTCAAAACTCTCAGGAACTTGGACCTTTCTCTCTCTAGAAACCCTAGACATGCAAAGCTCTGAATCCCAGTCCAAGCTCCCTTCACAAAATCTGATTTCAGGCTTAAATAGGTGGCCTTGTTCGTGCTCATGTGCTTAGCACACGTATGGACCGCTTAGCGCACGTTAGTGATTTTTGGCTTAGCGCGCCTTTCTCGCTTAGCGGATGAACTGAAGCAGTGCACTTAGCGAACCTGTACAGCTCATCTTCTTCTGGATTCTTCCTCCTGCTTAGTCCAGGAGTGTTGCGCTTAGCGGATGCTCGCTAGGCCAGCAAAGAAGGTGAAAAACAACACTTTCCAAAGCTTGCCTAATTAACCTGAAATTGAGAGAAAATGATTATTAAACACACAAAATGAAAATACTAAGTATTTATTACCTATACTTAACAGAAAATACTTATAACATTACAAAAAAACCATAAATTGGGAGAGTTTGATACAATTTATACAAGTTTTATACACAAAAGTTAGTCGTTTTCACCGACTAACAAGCACAAGATTAGTTTCCAAGTTGAACCTCACTATCATTCCCCACCCAAAACCTTATAAACTTCAATGGCTCAATGAGCATGGAGAAATGATAGTTAACCAACAAATGAAAGTACTTTTCTCCATTGGGATATATATGGATGAAGTTAATTGTCATATAGTTCCCATGGAGGCAGGGCATATTCTTTTAGGAAGGCCTGGAAATTTGATAGGAAGATCATTTTCAATGGCCTAACTATTGAGATTACCCTCATCCATCTTGGCATTAAATTTGTGTTGCATCCTGAAACACCTTCACAAGTGGCCAAAGATCAACTAACTATGAAAGATAAGAGGGATGAGGAAGAAAAACAAGAAAAACAAAAGAAAAAGAAGGATAGCAAGGCCTTGTCTTCAAAGGCCAAGGGGAAGGAAAAAGAAGAAAAGGATTCCTCCAAGAAGATTGTTAAGAAGGAAAATCATTTTGCAACAAAAGGTGATATCAAAAGAGCACTCCTTCTTAAACAATTTTTCTACCTTCTCCTATCAAGGGAAACATCCCTTGGCACTGCCATACCTCTTGAGCTTGAGGTTATTCCTTAAGTAAAGGATTTGTTGGATGAGGGTTTGGTTCGTAAGAGCTTAACTCCTTGTGCTTTGTTGGTGCCAAAAATAGGTATTATGAGGCACCGAATCCCTATGATAGGTGGTATGATGAATGTGTTGAGTGGTGCAACCCTCTTTTGTAAAATCACCCATGCATCCAACATCTTCATGATTCACATACATAAGGACTCGTTAGGTAGGTTTGTTCTTATTTTTAGTTTCAATACAAACTTAGGTGCTCATATAGGACACCTTAGGTTTGTCATACTTTTAGGTAGGAATAATCAACATGAAAATACAAAAAAGTATGTTTTATTGCATTACTTTTCTTAATTTTTTAAATAGTGATCAAGGGGTTCCCACGAACCCTAAGAGAATAAAGGTCATTCTTGAGTGGCCCACTTCACCATGTATAAGGAAAATTTAGGGCTTCCATGACTTAACAAACTTTTACAAAAGGTTTGTCCCATAATTTTTTATACTTGTAGCACCACTCATTGAGTTGGTGAGAAACCATGTTCCCTCATGGGAAGATGCCCAGGAAATGGGTTTTCAAACCTTACCTTACTCCAACATACCAAACACCACTAATATATATGTTTTTATTCTTTTTACAGGTGTTGAGGGAAGAAGCCCATAGTTTCAAGAACCTCTAGATTTGAGGTCAAATCCTTTTCAAGGGGGAGGGAATGATGCAATCCTACCCCCCAAGGGCATTGGATAGAAGACGCTAAGAAGATTAGGCCAGAGATGCAAGAGAAGACCCAAGGGTTCTCACGAGCCTTAGGGTAGATTTTGGCCCCATGGGCTAAGTATGAGTCCACATATCTTTGTACATATTAGATTAAGGTTTCATTATTTTTGGGCCTTGTACTTAGGGCTCCATAATGTAGGTAGGGTTCCCTAGAAATGTAGGATTTTTCAGCCCTTGTATTTTAGGGCACCTAGACTATTTTGTATTAGGGGTAGTTTTATAATTTTACATGCATTATGTGTGTCGCAACCTACCCTTCGGCGAGAGGGCGATGCGAGACTCACGGGTCCGTCTTCTAAGAAAGGAAAATGCGTGGAGTCACCACCAGCGTTTATTTGAGGAAAACGTCGGAAAAACCGGAAAAAGACATGGTCTACGAACTTTAAGTGAAAGGTTCGTGAGTTGTATTTACGCACGGGGAAGGTATTAGCACCCCATGCGTCCGCCACAAGGGACGACAACCTTTTAATCAAGTGTGCAAACATGACTTCAATTCATTTTATGTTCCCTTTTACGTCTTTATGTCTTTTTGTGCCTTTTATATATTTTATCTTTTTGTGGTCGACAAGGGTGTTTCCCTTGCTCCTACGTATTCCTCAACTATGATAAGGAAATCAGACCTACGTAGTTCTTTGAGAACTAAATGTTGGTTAAATTATTTTTATTTCTTTTTTGCAAGATATATTTTGATTGAATGAAAGGTCATTTAAGACGTTGGACCATTAAACAATCTTTCGATTCTTTTGAAAGGAGAGAAAACATTAAGGAATTGGACCATTAATGATCTCTTGATTTTTTTTTTTGAAAAAGGTTACGTGTTGATTTTAGGCTTTTTAAAAAATCCATGTTTAACCAATAAAAGCGAAAAAGACCATTTCAAGGCGTTGGACCTTAAAAATGGCTTTTTAGGTGATGACAAAAGCTTGATTTATGAATTGATTTTAGCCTTAGTTTCACTTTAGTTATTAGTCAATTCGGTTAAGAAAGAAAAATCCCAAAGGAAAACGTCCGATTAATTTTTTTGATTATTTTATAAAAATATATTTTTTTATTATTATATTATTATTTTGCCTTTTTTATGGTTTTAAACGTGGTTACGGCATGACAGAATGGTCAGATTTCATTTTAACAGAAATTAAAAGATGTTACAATTCAAATGATCGGTGGAAATTTATTTTATTTTTGATTAGGCGAGAAAATGACTTAAATAAATGATTAAAGTACGTCAAAAGGGGGTACGAAAAGTAAATGAAATAAAAATAAAAAGTATACGACACAAGTGGGGACCACTAAGGGCACATAGAATGAATTGAAAGGTTCGATTTCGGGAACTTACCGGTTGAAGACCAAAGAACGACGAAGAACGATTGAAGAAAGATGAAGAACGGTGGAAAACCTTCACGAAATCACCCACGGAAACGTCTTGGAAGCATTACGGAAGTGCTTCGGCTTAGATTTTCTTCACGGAAACAATTTTTCTCACTAATTTTAAGTGATTCTCAGATACCAGGAGGGTTGAACATTTTTGTTCCACCCGCCTCCCCCTATTTATAGGGGAAAAAAGGGTGGTGGTTGCCGCCCAGGCGAGCTGGGTTGCTTCCACCAGAAGGCACCGCCTTCTGTCGGAAGATCCTGGAAGGCCCAAGTGGGCCTAATTGCTATTTGTACCCCCCTATTTACTAAATACAGCCCCTGTCTTTTTTTGCTGATTCTTTTTCCATAACATTATGGAACTTTACGAATTATGTAACGATACTTGTTTTCTTTCCATAATGTCACGAAACCTTACAGATTTCGTAATCATCCCTTCTTTGGCTTTCGAAATGTTACGGAACTTTAAGGATTGCGCCTTAACACGTCCTTTCAACTCCCGACATGTCGCGGAACTTCACGGATTGCCTAACGATGGGTGTCAAGTACCTTGAAGTGGTCAAGCGAGGGTCACACCCCAACAAACAGATGATCCCGGATGAAATTAGGGTGTAACAGTTGCCCCTCTTTACTTGTCTTTTATTGGAGATAAAAGGGAAGTAAAGATAAGACACTAATTTCGTTCGAGCGGAACACCATTCGGCCGGTCAATCTTCCCGCCAGCGGTACCTACAAAAATCTTGAAAATGATCAGCACCGAACGACCAACATCATCCTGATACCGCCAAATTCGTTCCTCTCGGTTGACACAAGGCACAGAATGACCATAATTTGTCTCTGCGTGCCATCGGACACGATTGTGTCTGAATGGCGAAAAGGTGTGCGGAATGACCATAATTTGTCTCCGCATGTTATCGGGCTCGCCGCCTCTGGATCAACTTGGGGTCTCTAGTTTCTCATTCCCCTATCAGCTGGTGGATCACCAGTGCTGAGTCCCCGTACACCTTGAGTAGCTTGACATTGGAGTCAATTGCCACCTGGACAGCCAGGGCACACGCTTCATACTCAGCCATATTGTTGGTGCAGTCAAACCCCGGCCTGGTTGTGAAAGGTATGCATTGATTGTCTGGAGAGATCAATACTGCTCCAACGCCATGGCCTAACACGTTTGACGCTCCATCAAACCACAGGATCCACTTGTCCCGGTCCTCGTCTAGCTTTTCTTCAAACAAGGCCATGATGTCCTCATCCGGGATTCGGGATTCATGGGTTGATAGTTTTTGAGAGGCTGTTGAGCCTAATAATCTACCAAGGCGCTTCCTTTTATCGCCGTTTGGGTGACTATATCGAACTCGGATAGCAAAACCTGCCACCGGGCGATCCGCCCTGTGAGGGCAGGCTTCTCAAAGATGTACTTAACCGGGTCCATCTTGGATATCAACCAGGTGGTATGGCTCAGCATGTATTGTCTTAGACGGTGGGACGCCTAGACTAAAGCACAACACGTTCTTTCAAGCAGGGAGTAGTTCATTTCACAGGCCGTGAACTTCTTACTCAAGTAGTAGACAGCGCGCTCTCTCTTCCCGGACTCGTCATGTTGCCCCAGCATACATCCCATCGATTCGTCCAAAATTGTCATATACAAGATGAGAGGTCTTCCGGGTACCGGCGGCATAAGCACGAGAGGGTTCATGAGACACTGTTTGATCCTCCCAAATGCCTCTTGACAGTCCTCATTCCAGCGGACGGATTGGTTTTATCGTAAGAGTTTGAACAACGGCTCACAGATAGCGGTGAGTTGTGATATGAATCTGGCAATGTAGTTCAAACACCGTAGGAAACCTCGGACCTGCCTCTCCATACGCGGTTCTGGCATCTCAAGGATGGCTTTCACCTTTTCGGGATCCACCTCTATCCCTTTCTGGCTTACGATGAAACCTAGCAATTTCCCTAACTTAACCCTGAAGGTGCACTTAGCGGGGTTTAACCTCAATTGATATTTCCTAAGCCTTTCGAACAACTTCCGCAAGTTGACAAGGTGTTCCTCCTCGGTCTTAGACTTGGCAATTATGTCGTCCACATAGACCTCAATCTCTCGGTGCATCATATCGTGGAACAAAGCTATCATAGCCCGTTGAAAAGTTGCCCCGGCGTTCTTAAGTCCAAAGGACATCACCTTATAACAGAACGTCCCCCACAGGGTGACGAAGGTAGTCTTTTCCATATCCTCCAGCGCCATTTTTATCTAATTGTAACCAGAGAACCCATCCATAAAGGAAACAAAGTGAAATTGGCCGTATTATCCACAAGGATATCGATATGCGGTAGAGGAAAATTGTCCTTGGGACTGGCTCGATTCAGGTCCCGATAATCCACACACATCCGCACCTTCCCATCCTTCTTAGGGACTGGTACAATGTTGGCAACCCATTCTGGGTACCGAGCGACAGCCAAAAACCCAGCGTCAAATTGTTTCTTTACCTCTTCTTTTATCTTCAAGGATGTCTCGGGCTTCATCCTCCTCAGTTTTTGTTTTACCAGGGAACACTCAGGATTTAGAGGTAATCTGTGTTGTACGATGTTCGCACTCAAATCGGGCATATCTTGGTATGACCAGGCGAAGATGTCTTGGTAGTCTTTTAGCAAGGCCATCAATTCTTCACGGATGGGTGCGGTCATACCCGTGCCTATCTTTACTTCCTTTTTCCCACTGCCGGTTCCTAAGTCCACTAGTTCCGTCTCTTCTTGATGAAGCCCCATCTCTTGGTCTTCATGGGCGACTATCTTCTCCAACTCCGAGGGAAGTCCCATATCTTCGTCCTCTTCACCCTCCGTCTGATCTATTTCTTGCTTGAAATCGATGGTCGGGTCCCAGGTATTAGTACCTTCGAGGGACTCATCGTCAGATCTGGCGTTTTAAGCATAAAGAAATAAACATGCAAATGAATGAGAATCGGTAGAGACGCAGGAACAGATGAAGAAAGATCTTTATATTAAAAATTTAGGAACAAAAGACATAAAGCCTTAACAAAAGGAAACTCTAAAGCCTAGGCCCAACTGTAGAGTTTAAAAGCCACAAAGGGTTGCATTATGCTTGTCGCGTAAATGTTCGGGCGCTCCTCCACTCGCCAATTTCCTAGTCGAAAACCAGGAGGGCATGGTCGTACTAGATCTGACCCACTCGGAGAATCATCCTCGCATATCGCAACGACTTGGCTTTCGTGTCCTAGACCCGCGCTTATAAAGCTCCTGCTGATGTGGCAGGGCGGGCCCCCTTCGACTCTTCATCCCAATTGCGAGCCTTGGCTTCCGCTCTTCCTTCCCGCAACACTTTTCCTTATGTCCGCTTGTGTGGGTTTATAGTCTAACCCAAACTTCCCACGGTTTCCTCTGGTGCTTATCAGGCTGGTTCTGCTGTCGTTGTTCTTGCCTAAACCCATTCCGGGCTCGTAACCATTCCCCAACATCACCCGGGCTACCATCAATGTCGTATCGGACAGGCAAGGTTGCCTAGAGAAGGAATCTATGGAGGCAATGCTTACTACCTCAAAAGATTGGAAGGCTATTTCTAATGACTCCTTTGCGGCTTCCACATATGGCATAGAGGATGGGCAACTTACCAAGATCTCTTCTTCCCCTGACACAATAACCAAATGCCCCTCTACTACAAACTTCAGTTTTTGGTGGAGTGTAGAGGGAACAACCCCCACCGAGTGGATCCACGGGCGTCCCAAAAGACAGCTGTAAGCCGGGTTAATATCCATTACTTGGAAGGTAACCTGACAGATATGGGGGCCTATCTGTACAGGGAGGTTGATCTCTCCCCTAACCTCTCGGTGGGTGCCGTCGAAGGCACGAACCACCATGGAACTTGGCTTTAGATGGGAAGCATTAAACGGAAATTTCTCTAACGTGCTTTTGGGCATTACATTTAAACTGGAACCATTATCGATGAGTACCTTGGCCACGACGTGGTCCATGCATTTGACTAACACATGCAAAGCCCTGTTATGCCCTCTCCCCTCGGCAGGGATTTCTTCTTCGGTGAAGGCGAAATAGTTGTTGGCGGTGATGTTATTGACGAGTCCTCCAAAGCCTTCTACAGAGATATCTTGGGCCACATGAGCTTCGTTCAAGACCTTCACTAGCAAAGCCCGATGAGGCTCAGAGCTCATGAGTAGTTCCAAAAGAGAGACCCTGGCCGAAGTTTTGTTGAGCTGTTAAATGACCTTGAACTCGCTTTGCTGAATAATGCGGAGGAACTCGCCTGCCTCCTCTAGCGATACTTCTTTCTTGCCACAACCATACCTTTTCTCCGGATGACCTTTCACTGGAATATCCTCATTCGGAGTGAGGGTCGTTTTGTCATTTTGTTCCTCCACTATCTTTGCCTTCCCTTTAACATTTGCGGGTTGTGTCAACAGATCAGAGGGTGCAAACACGCGACCGCTGCGGGTCACGCCGCTCAGCCACATGATATTGGTTACCTTGACTGACAACGAGCTGATGTCGGTGGCCTCTTTCTTCCTTTCGTTTGGAGGTGCATACCTCCACGAAACTGCGTGGCTGTTTCGATACGGAAACGGAACATGTTTAACTATCGAGGGGTATCGGGGCATTTGGGGAGCTGCGTCTTTGGTGAAATATACCACCAAAGGCTTAGGCCTTCCAAAACTTCTCTCATCTGCGGACTGCATACATATATGCTGCTCTTCACTCCCCTCATCGTCGACTTCCAGTCGGCCTCGATCTATCATCTATTGCAACAGGTCCTCCACTGCTAAACATGTTTCCATGTTATGTAGCTCGCCAGGATGCATCAAACAGGAATCCTCTCCGTGCCCACCGTGGGGAATTACGCCCCCCTTTTGTAGGGCCTCGTAGATAAACCTCCTGGGGGTCGTCACATCCTTTGAAGGCTTAGACCTGCGCGGCCTACCCGACTCAACGACATTAACTGCTCCCCCTCCATGATTGGTTAGCGGGTTTGTTTTCACGTTGGGCCGATCCTCTTGACACGTCAGCCATCCGGCGTCTATCAAATCTTGGACCTAGTATTTAAGGGCCAAGCATTTTTCGGTAGAGTGGCCCGGGGTTTTCCCATGGTATGCACAAGTTGCGTCAGGGTTATACCACTTCGAGAAAGGAGGTTGGTAGATCTTCCCGAGAGATATCACAGCCATTTGATTGGCGATGAGGGACGGCAAGAGGTCTTCGTACGTCATTGGGATCGGGGTGAATTCTGGAGTTGGCCTTGGGGGAAAGTTCCTCATCGCGTTGGAACCGATGCCAAAGTAGGCGTTGCCGGCCAGGCAAGTCGTGGTTGGAGCCGGAGCTTGGGGGGCCTCCCTCTGGATGGGTGCGGGCGCCCTAGGCTGTACGGGTGCTAAATTGGAAGAGTCCCCGGCGCGAGCTGAGAAGCTCGGGTGATGTTGTGCGTACTAATGGGTACCATGAGAGGTTTGTGGTGGCTTGACCCATGCAGGTGCTGAAGTGACGGCACGGGTATCTCCTTCCTTCCTTTTTGCCCCAGTTGCTCCGATCCTCCTAGCATTGGTACTTGTGGAGGAAACGTAATCGAACTTCCCTCTCTTCAAACCTACTTCGATTCTCTCCCCGGCGAATACCAAGTCCGCGAAGCTGGAGGGCATATAGCCTACCAACTTCTCATAGTAAAACACCGATAAGGTGTCTACCATCATGGTAATCATCTCCCTTTCGACCATGGGAAGGGCTACTTGTGTTGCCAGCTCCCTCCACCGTTGGGCGTACTCTTTAAAGGTCTCACTTTCCTTTTTAACCATGTTCTGCAACTGAGTGTGATCGGGAGTCATATTGGAATTGTGCTGATATTGCCTAAGGAAGGTAGTGATCAGATCCTTCCAAGTACGGATGCGGGAAGCTTCCAAATTAGTGTACCAAATGACCGCGGCTCCAGCCAAGCTATCTTGGAAAAAGTGCATTAACAACTTTTCATCCCTAGAATGCGCCCCCATCTTGCTACAATACATCTTGAGATGGTTCTTAGGACAAGTCATCCCTTTGTACTTGTCAAAATTAGGTACCTTGAATTTTGGGGGGATGACGACGTCTGGTACCAAGCAAAGATCCACCATGTCTGCGAACGGATAGTCGCTAAAGCCTTCAACAGCTCTCAATCTCTCTTTGAGGAGATCGAGTTTCCTTCTTTCTTCCACCGCTGGGGGTGGTCCCTCTGTGGACAAGAATATTGGTTGTGCTGGGAGGTTGGGTTAAGGCAGTATGTTGGGTGCCGGACCCTCGACGGGAACCGGGGGGTAGAAATCGACGTCTACTTGGGCATACTCTCCGTGATCCTCGTGAACCTCGTATGACTGTCGAGGAGGCTCCCCTTCAAGGATGGGGGAAGGGACATGACCCGCTTCATCACGCATGACTGGTGGTGTGTAATTAGGTGGTAGTCCATAAGGGTAAGCCACCCGGTTGTATCCCCAATGGGAGTTGCTGATGTGCCCCAGTATGCTCCTTTCTCGTCCTACCGCATTTGGGAGAGGATGGTGTGTGGTAGCTGGGAGAGTTGGGTCTGCTTCGGCAGTCGAACTAACAGCGCCAGCAATGACCATGTTATTCTCCATGAGTTGTCTCATCCCTAACATGGCCTCCATCATGGAAGCCATTTGCTCTTTCAAAGCCGACATGTCGGCTTTCATCTGTTCCTGTGTCTCCTCTTGGTCACCCATCGTCCTAGATTTGGATCTGGTGCGATAGGGATGCCTTGGGGCGCGTTTAGTTATGGCGTTTTTCCTAAAAAACCAAATGTGAGGAGTAGGTAAAGAAAAATGAATGCATGCTAGAGATAAAATGCGGGAGTGATTTGATTCACACTGATCTTTGGAGTAAAAACATGGGATAAACTCATTTTATTCAGAAAGTTATAACTAGTCAAGATCTGAGCGACAATACAAACTTCCTAGCGGTTTCTAATTATATGGGCCATTAAGTATATCATATGCTGACAATAGCTGAGAAGTCTGTGGATCTCCTCGGGAGCGGAGTAGGTGTCCGCCATTACTTTGGCCTTGGCTAGCAATCGGGGAAGTTCTTGACTCCCATTCAAGGTAAGAGCAAATCGGTCCATCCACATTGTTGCCTCTTGATTTAACGAGTCGATCACCCTTCCTCTAGCCTCCTTTTCCGCGTACACTCAGGCATACTCGTCCGCCACTTTATGCTCGTGGGCCGTGGCTAGATTAAGTTCTTCTTAGTACTTGCTGACGATGGCTAACATGTTGGTCTCTGTTTCGTATAAACGCTAAGACAAGTTTCTTTTGGACCTTGAGCAAGCAGCTAACTCCTCTTTCAAGACCATGTTATGTGCTCATGATTGGTCTCTCTCTTCCCTTCGAAGCTTGAGCTCACTGTTGCTGCCCCACAAAGCTCCACGAAATTTGTCTCGGCCATGCCCTTCTTTGCGAGCCCTCTTGGTTTCTTGTTCAAGGGCTCTTGCGGTAGCTGCATTTTCTTCTTGTAACCCGGCACACTCTTTCCGGACGTCTGTAGCGACCAACTTGAATTTTTCTTTGGCAAGTCTTGCTTTTCCTAGTTCTGTTTTTAGAGCTTGGACTTCTTCATCCTCTTCCGGAGCTTTGAAGTTCTCCTCGTTGATAACTTTTAATTTGGAGAGCCAATCTAACCCCCGTGTACGAACTTTCAACCATTCATGATAACCACTGATGATGCCATTATTGATGCCCCTAAGTTCTTTGTCTTTCCTTAACGGGCTTTCCCACGCCTTGTGGACTCTTTGTATAATCTTGAAACTTTGCGCGCCGAAATCTCTCATAAGGAAAGGAGAGAGGCTCTCTTCTATCGGTGCTATCCTCATGGGGTACCCTAACTATCTTATAGCAAGTGCGGGATTGTAGTTAATACAACCCCTTGTCCCTATCAATGGAATGTTTGGGTAGTTCCCACATGAGAAGAGAACTCCCCCATTTCCTTCCTTCCATCGAGGAAACCAGTTGATTGTTCTGCCTCCTATCCCAGCCAAGTATTGGTCCCAATCTACTATTCTTTTTTCGACACACGAGCGATGGCTTCAGAGCGGACATGGATGCCTTATGTCTTGTTGGAATAGGTGCGAAACCAACCATACACAAAGAGCGGGTAAACAGAAGATGATCCGAGCGCTACTCTTCTCACACCTTTGGTCAAATGTGTCAAATAAGTCCGCCAAGATAGCTACCACCGGGCTCTCTTTGCTATGGTGATATGCAAGCATCAATTGCGGCTAGGTCCACCAAACCATCCATGTTTGGAAAAAGGACAGCCCCAAAGATTAGCAATGCTAATACGTCCATAAACAGGACCCACTCCTCTTGATTCGCCATATCCCTTGCCTTGCCTTCTAAGTACTTCCATGGTAGGCCCACTATGCCGTTTCGAGTTTTCTTTACATGATCCAACTCTCTTGCCGAATCCCTGACCACAACTGCAATCTTGCTCAAAGAGGGAAGAAACCCAGAGAAAAGATACGGTTTCCTTCCCCCAAGAGGACATCCTAGAATCTCCTCAAATTCTTCAACAGTCAGTACTAATTGGAAGTCTCCAAATGTGAAGCATCTCGAAGGCTGGTCATAGTATTGGGTGAGTGATACAACGACTTCCGTGGATATCACTGCTATGGTCAAATCTAAAATCTTTCCGTACGCCTTGCGGAAGGCTTGCATTTGGAGAGGTCCCATCAACCGCCCCAACTCCTTAATGCTGGTGATACCTATGCCTTTAATCTTAACTTGATAAAACCTTTTTCCAGTTTGATTTGTTCCCATGTTTTACTAAAGTGAAACAAAAACCCAGTGCGAATCAAAACTCTGACATCTATCGTGGGTGGAATGGATGAATGCATGAAGAAATGCATATGACACAAATGCCTTTGGTGTTTTGATGATGATCATGATGATTTGATGCAAATGATGCAAATGGGCTTTTCAAGTTTAAATTCAAGACAATGATTCAAGAATACAAGCAACAACATCAAGATGATCACTAGTATTTTAGGAAGGGAATTCCTAATTGATATAGCAAAAGGTTTGGCCAAGTAATTTAAGTTAAAAAGTGTTTTTCAAGAGATTTACTCTCTGGTAATCGATTACCAGAGGATGTAATCGATTACCAGTGGCCAAAAATGTTTACAACAGCTATTAAAAAATTGAATTCAAATTTTAGACTGTGTAATCGATTACACAATATTGGTAATCGATTACCAGCAGTTAATAAACGTTTTAATTCAAATTTTTAAAACCTGTAATCGATTACCAGAGGAGATTTTCAGAAAATAACTTCTAAGAGTCACATCTATTCAAATGGTTTTTATGAATGACCATCAAAGGTCTATTTATATGTGACTTGGAAACACGAATTGTGAGAGAGTTTTCATTGCCCAAAAAGTTTTATCCTCTCAAAAGATTAAGAGAGTTTTTCTGAATTGAAATGTCTTATCCTCTCAAAGATTCCTTGGTCAAACACTTGCATATTCAATAAGGAATTGTGATTGATCTTCATTGTACAATCTATCTCTTTCAAGAGAGATTTCTTCTTCTCTTCTTCTTACTTCTGAAAAGGGATTAAGAGACCGAGGGTCTCATGTTGTAAAGGATTCTTGAACACAAGGGAAGGGTTGCCCCTGTGTGGTTCAGA
This sequence comes from Glycine soja, assembly GCF_004193775.1. NCBI lineage: Eukaryota > Viridiplantae > Streptophyta > Magnoliopsida > Fabales > Fabaceae > Glycine > Glycine soja. The sequence goes on from NC_041019.1 coordinate 27,462,029, forward strand.
CTTTGTAAAAGGAGTTTTACAAAGAGAGTGGAAAATCTCAAGTGGGTTGCTTGAGGACTGGACGTAGGCACGGGAAGTGGCCGAACCAGTATAAATCAAGTTTGCATTTCTCTCTTCCCTTAAACTTCTTTTATTTATTGCTATTTATCTTTGGCTTGAAAGAAGTTTATTTTGAATGTTCTTTTGAGTAATTCATGTTAAGGGTGCATTGTTAATCTAAAAAGAGAGAGTAAAATTTTAATTGGGGAATAGTTCCTTGTTATCTTAATTCACCCCCCCCCCCCCTTCTTAAGATAACTGAGGCCATTTGTCTAACAGTTGTCACTTGTGGACTCCATTTTCTGGATAAAATTCTTAGAATTTTGTCAATGTTATGATAGTTCTCAAAAGTTTTGTTAAGACAACATAATTCATTTAAAATAGTTTGAAAGCGTCCAAACACGGCTTGTATATCTTCACCATCTTCCATAGTGAATAGTTCATACTTACATGTTAATAAGTTAAGCTAGTTGTGTTTTACCTATGACGATCCTTCATACATCAAAGCTAATGTGTCCCACATTTGTTTTGCAATTCTGTAGTTGTGGACCTTTGTATGTTCCTCATCAAAGAGGATGCACAACAGGGCGTTTCGAGCTTTAGAGTTCAATAGAAACCTTTGTCTTTGAGCATTTGTCTAAGAGGTTCTAGGTACTTCATTAAGTTGATCGTCTAGTGTTATGTAGTTGCTATATTCTATGAAGTCTCAGAGGTCTATACGAATAGACTCGAAATGACCTATTATGTGTTTCTTCTAGTAGTCATATTTTTCGCCTTTGAATAGTGGTGGCTTGTTTGTGGAGTATCCTTCTTCCATATCTATTTGACTTTAGGATTTTTCCACTGTATTTGTAGTAATACTCAACCCGAGAGGTCGAGCTCTGATACCAACTAAAATACAACAAATCACATTAGAAGAGGGGTTGAATGGTGTGTTAGTGAAAATATAAAATCCTTTCTAAATGGAAGATGTTATGATAGACAAGTTTATAAGAATTCTCGTCGAATGAGTAAGAGTGGACTGTCATCTAATGATATATAAAACTTATTTTCTAGTGAAAAAAATTGTGCAGAATGTGCCAATAATAAACTTTGAAATACTTTGATAAGCTAAAGAAGAGCAGTAAAAAATACTTCATTTTTTACAAGTGCGCTCAACCTACGCTAGGTCTAGTTCTCCTTTACCAACTAGTATAGGGTTCCACTGATCAGATTTAATTACAACCAGTATTCTTTCTTGCCAGTTCTGGCTTACTAGTATTCTCAAGGCCACTACTGGCACAATCCTCAGACTCCCCCTGAATGAAAGAACACCCAAGTATTGTTTTGTCACTAAGCGTGGCTTTCACAAACAGAAGTTTGATGTAGAATCAAAGATTCTTTGCAACACCCAATGAGTGAATTTACAATAAGATTTTAATCTCTCACAAGTAATTTGTGTATTGCAAAGAATGGACTCTCTTAAGCTTAGTGTATTTCTCAACTAATGTTTTTCTTTTCTCTCGTTTCTTGATTCACGACTCTTGTTCGTTGTCATTTTTCAATCCTTGATGTTGTATTTATAGGTAGAAAGATGCTTGTAATTATGAAGAGTGTCTTCGGAATTGAATAATATGACCATTATGAAAATTGATCTTGTTTCTTGAAATAAGCTGATATTGCGAGTTTCTATCTAATATGATCAGGACTTTCTATATCTGTCATTCATAACTCAATATGGTCCTTTAGACATATAAAAGGAAATTAAAGATAGATTCACAGATATGTTCCTTTTAAATAAAATCATATAAATTGGAATAAATTAATAATTCAAATGAAATGCTTATTCCACTTACTGCTTGGATGAATTGGACAATACTTCATGCTTCCAATGGATGAGGTGTCCATTATTGGATAACTCTCACCTAGTATTGCTTTCAGTCATCAAACCTATTTGACTTACATGTAATAGAATGGTTAACTCAAATTTATATCTCTGTTTTCATCAAAATCTTAAGAGATGTATGGATCATCTAGTGTCTAACAAAATCCACCTTGGTCGTAGTCGGAAGTGATGCTGAAGCTCTAGGCCATTATGAATTGGCTATGGCTCTCATGGTTGATCATGACACTCATGAATTGAACATGGCCATGGTGAATTTACCAACACCTTCATCATTGACGTTGTTCTAGAGGGTTGTTATCATTTTATTATGCTCGTGCTACTTACGATAGGTGTGATAAATGCACCACGACCGTGATCAAGTGTAGAGTCTTCAAATCTTCTTAAAGTCATACAATTTCTAACTCTTTCACTCAATTGAGCAGTTGTACTTCTGAAATACAAAACTAGTGTCCAAATGTTAGTTATGCCAAGAAAATTCATGCGAAATGGCACAAAAACTCACAAAATATCTCTCAAAAAGTGATTCATCAAACTTCATAACTTTCATGTAGTTATGGATTGATATATTCCATGTTCATCAATTATATTAAGGCTAGAGACCTCTAATATACTATTGCTTATATTTCTATATGTACATTGTTGATTCCATATTGTGTTTCCTTTTCCTTTGAAGTTAAGGGACCTCTTCTTTATTTATTTCACTCTAGTCCCTTAGTTTTTTATTGGTGTTCTTCTTCTCAATCAACTTCTTTGGAGTACTCTTTGTGGGAGTAGTCTTTGGATGCTTGCTGGGAGGAATGGACACAGGTGTAGGTGTTAGTCGGTGAATACGACTAACTTTTGTGTATAAAACTTGTGTAAATTGTATCAAACTCTTCCAATTTATGGTTATTTTGTAGTGTTATAAGTATTTTCTGTTAAGTATAGGTAATAAATACTTAGTACTTCCATTTTATGTGTTTAATTAGGCAAGGTTTGAAAAGTGTTGTTTTTCACCTTCTCGCTAAGCCAATCTGCTGGCTTAGCTAGCGTCCACTAAGCGCAACACTCATGGGCTAAGCGCGAGGAAGACTCTGGAAGAAGATGAGTTGTACAGGTTTGCTAAGTGCACCGCTTCATCTCACTAAGCGCACCGCTTCAGTCCATCCGCTAAGCGAGAAAGGCACGCGCTAAGCCAAAATTCACTAATGTGCGCTAAGCGGTCCATAATTGCGCTAAGCCCACGAGCACAAACAAGGCCACCTATTTAAGCATGAAATCAGATTTTAGAGAGAGAGTTTGGGCTGGGATTCAGAGCTTTGCATGTCTAGAGATTATAGAGAGAGAAAGGTCCAAGTTCCAGAGAGTTTTGAGAGATTTTGCTGTGTGAAGATCTGCAGAGACTAGAGCTTGAAGCAGGAGCCGGTTTGAGAGCTTGAGATGAGTTTGTGAGTGATTGTGAGATCCTAGAGGTGAAGGACACATCCTCACCACTTGTATTTTTGCAATCTTTCATCTTGTTCTTCTCTTTGTTGTAAAGAAGGCTTCCTAGTTATGGAAAGCTAAATCCTCTTTGGATCTTCCCTGCTGGTACCTGATGTAAATATATTTCTATCTATTTAATGATGTTTTGTGTGTTCTCTGTGCTATCTGCTTTTCACTCCAGTATGTTTTTACCTTGATCACGTAAATGCATGCTTTGTTAGGGTTATTCAACAGTAAAAACTGGTCTGATTCTAAAGTCCTTGATAGTACAGGGCTAAGTTGTCGTACTATCACGAGGAATCGGGGTGCGATAACTTAGTTGGGTATGTGTGTTTTAATGCAGTCCTGGTTGAGTTTAGTCCAACAAGAGGAATCTGTGGACGATGCTTGAGCAGGATTAGGCTAAACTATTGTCGCAACCTACCCTTCGGCGGGAGGGTGACGCGGGGCTCACAGGTGCGTCTTCCATGGGAGGAAAATGCACAGAGTCGCCACCAACGTTTATTAGAAGAAAACATCGGAAAAACCGGAAAGGTGTGGTCTACGAACTTTAAGTGTGAAAGGTTCGAGAGTTGTTTTTATGCACGGGGAAGGTATTAGCACCCCATGTGGCATCCCTAAATATTGACTGGTTTAATAGTAGTAAATTAAATAGCAGAAACCATGAGAATTTTTTTTTCTTTTTCTCTCTCTTTTTTTTCGCACTGTTATTCATTTCACGGTAATTAAGTTCAGAAGGAAAATTATCACTATAAAGTCCTGATTGGCTAGTTCACAACTCTATTCGGATTCCTTTCTTTCTGATCACTCATAACCTCTAAACTATTTTGCTCTTTCAAAAAAAAAATATACCAGCCATCATTTTAGGTTGTCACGTGAGAAATAATAAGATGCGGTCGGTAAACTCTTTTCAAATAAAGTTTGTTAACATTTCCTTTTCAATTAACAAGATAAAATATAATTATATTTATCATCTAAAACTGTCCAAAACATGGGATTTTGCAAAATAACATAGTGACATCCAGAGCAAAGGTAAAAATTGTGGTGGCTTCAGCCACAATATATACAATCATCAAAATTTCTATACAATAGGTCTTATCATACCCTAATTTCGTCCGGGGACCTTTGCTTGATGACATGCGACCTTTGTTTGGTCCTTGTAAGGTGCTTGGCACCCATCATTAGGCAATTTGTGAAATTCCGGGACATGTCGGAAAACAAAAGAAAATATTGATGCACAATCCGTAAGGTTCCGTGACACCCCGGAAATCAAATGGAAGCATCGTTGCATAATTAGTGAGGTTCCGTAACATTCCGTAAGTCAAAAAGGGGATGATTATGTAATCCGCAAGGTTCCGTAACATTACGGAAAGAAAACAAGTATCGTTACGAAATTCGTAAGTTTCCGTAACTTTACGAAAAAAGAATCACCAAAAAAAAAAGCAGAGGGGGTGTACTTAGTAAAAATGGGGGTGCAAATAGCAACCAGGCCCACTTGGGCCCTCCAGAAGATTCCTCCAGAAGGCTGTTGCTTCTGGAGGAAGCAACCCTGCTCGCCTGGGCGAGCTGGGCGGCAAGCATCTCCCCTATTTTGCTATAAATAGGGGAGGAAGTGAGAAGGAAAAGGGTTCAACCCCTTAGGCGCTTCTCTCTCTTTCGAATTTGCTTGGAAAAATTGTTTCCGTGAAGAAAATCTAAGCCGAGGCGCTTTTGAAACGTTTCCGTGAAGAATTTCGCAAAGGTTTCGACCGTTCTTCGACGTTCTTCATTCGTTCTTCATCGTTCTTCGATCTTCAACGGGTAAGTACCTCGAACTGAGCTTTTCGATTCATTCTATGTACCCGTGGTGGTCCACATTGTGTTTTGTGTATTTCAATTCTCATTTCATTTACTTTTTATACCCCCTCTTGACGTGCTTAAGCCATTTTACTTAAGTCATTTCTCGCTTAACCTAAAAATAAAATAAATTTCCACCGATCGTTTGAATTGTATTATCCGTTAACTTCGGTTAAAATGAATTCCGACCGTTCGGTCGTGCCGTAACCACGTTGGAAATAAAAAAAGAGGTATAATAATCAAAAAATGTCTTTTAGTAAAAATAAAGCGGAAAATCAATCGGACGTTTTCTCTTTGGGATTTCTCATTCTTAATTGAATTGACTAATAACTAAAGTGAAATTAAGGCTAAAATCAACTCGCCTAGTCAAGCTCGTCCATAAAAATAGGTTTTTGAAGTTTATCATTTCAATTTCTCACTAAGTAAAAATGGATCATTTTCAAGGTCCAACGCCTTAAAATGATCACCTTTTTAGTAAAAAAGGAATCACTTGATAAAAGAACTACGTAGGTCTGATTTCCTCATCGCAATTGAGGAATACGTAGGAGCAAAGGGAAACACCCTTGTCGACCACAAAAGAGAAAAATATAAAAAAGGGTGTAAAGGATATAAAGACATAAAAAGGGAACATAAAAATCAAAGTCACGTTTGCACAATTTGATTAAAGGCTGCCGTCTCTTGGGACGGACGTGTGGGGTGCTAATACCTTCCCCGTGCGTAAATACAACTCCCGAACCTTTCACTTAAAAGTTCGTAGATCGCGTCTTTTCCGGTTTTTCCGACGTTTTCCTCAAATAAACGTCGGTGGCGACTCTGCGCGTATTCCTTTCGTGGAACACGCATCCCGCGAGTCACGCGTCGCCCTCCCGCCGAAGGGTAGGTTGCGACAGTTGGCGACTCCACTGGGAACAGTTTTTAGAGAGTTAGGCCATTTAATCTTGTGCAATGTTTTACCGTGACTTATCCCGTTGTTGGTTTCCCTTCATTATGTTCTTGTGTATATAAACTTTTTATTGCTTTTAGTGCGTTTTAAAATGTATGCATGAGGTAAATATTTATTCATTTGATGCACACAAACACCAACACTATTTGCACACATTGTGAGTGAAAAAGGGCCCTATACCCGGGTTCATGGGAACATAAGGAGCGGAGGTGAATCTGTGATCATGCTAGGTCCCCGACTTGCTTGATTACAGTGAACCCTCATCTAGAGCTTTTCTCTTTGAAAACTTATTGTTGCTAGTAGTCCCTACTGCTGCAATATGTTCTTCGAAGAGAATGATACCTCTAGAAACTATCAAAAGAGATATGACTACCTTGGGGGTTATCACTAAATGCCTAGTTAGTTCTCTCCCTTATAGGTCCCTTAAATAGGGGCACGGAGCAAACACGCTACGTGCCATTTTTCACACTGCCATGCATAAATATCATATACCCTTTTTGCTTATGTTCAGTGGATATTGTCATTGCGCCTTTTGCATATGCATAGGGATTTTGTCTTGATCCCCTCTATAGACAAATCAATGGAGGGTCCAGGTCACCGTTTTAAATACATACGTTGGGGCACTTTGCTACCCCTAGACGTTGTATCTAAGAAGGAGACAATTCCTCGGGCCCCCGCATTCCTAGATTGCATCTGTGTCATATGCATTCCTTCATGCATTCATCCATTCCACCCATGAGATATCGGAGTTTTGATTTGCACCGGCTTTTTGTCTCACCTTAGTAAGCATGGGAACAAATAAAACGGGCAAGAGGTTTTACCAAGTCAAGGTTAAAAGCCTAGATACCACCAGCATCAAGGAATTAGGGCGGTTGATGGAACCTCTCCAAATGCAAGCTTTCCGCAAGATTTACGGAAAGATCTTAGAGTTGACCGTAGCAGAGACATCCATAGAAGCCATTGCATCATTCACCCAATACTACGACCAGCCTTTGAGATGCTTCACGTTCGGAGACTTCCAATTGGTACCAACCATTGAAGAATTTGAGGAAATTCTAGGATGTCCTCTCGGGGGAAGAAAACCATACCTTTCCTCCGAGTGTCTCCCCTCTTTGAGCAGAATTGCAACTGTGGTCAAGGATTCAGCGAGAGGTTTGGACCGCATAAAATAGACTCGAAACGGCATAGCGAGCCTACCACGGAAGTACCTAGAAGATAAGGCGAAGGATATGGCAAGTCAAGGGGATTGGGTCCCGTTTATGGATGTGTTAGCGTTGCTAATTTTTGGGGTCGTCCTCTTTCCAAACATAGATGGTTTGGTGGACCTAGCAGCAATCGACGCTTTCCTTGCATACCACCATAGCAAGGAAAGTCCGGTAGTAGCTGTCTTGGCAGATTTATTTGACACATTTGACCGAAGGTGCGAAAAGAGTAGCGCACGGATCATCTGTTGCTTGCCCGCTCTCTGTGTTTAGTTGGTTTCACACCTGTTCCAGCAAGACACGAGGCATCCATGTCCGCTCCAGAGCCATCGCTCGTGTACTGAAAAGAGAAGAATAGATTGGGACCAGCTTTTGGCTGGGATAGGAGGTAGAGCAATCCATTGGTTCCCCCGATGGAAGGAAGGAAAGGAGGGAGTCCTTTTCTCATGTGGAGGGTACCCAAACATTCCGCTGATAGGAACGAGGGGTTGTATTAACTACAATCCCGCGCTCGCTATAAGACAACTAGGGTACCCCATGAGGGGAGCACCGACGGAAGAAAGCATGTCTCCTTTCCTTGTGAGGGATTTCGGCGCGCAAAATTTCAAGGCTATACAAAGAATCCATAAGGCATGGGAAACCCCGTTAAGAAAAGATCAAGAACTTAGGGGCATTCGTAATGGCATCATTGGTTGCTACCATGAATGGCTGAAAGTTCATATACGAGGTTTAGATTGGCTCGCCAAGTTAAAAGTCGTCAGCGAAGAGAGTTTTGAGGCACCGGAGGAGGACGAAGAAGTCCAAGCTCTCAAAAGTGAGGTAGGAAAGGCAAAACTTGCCAAGGAGAAGTTCAAGTTGGCCGCTACACACATCCAGAAAGAGTGTGTCGGATTACGGGAAGAGAATGCAACTACCACGAGAGCCCTTGAACAAGAGACCAAGAGGGCTCGCAAGGAAGAGTATGGCCGTAACAAATTTCGCGGAGCTCTGTGGGGTAGCAACAGTGAACTCAAGCTGCGAAGGGAAGAGAGGGACCAGTCGCGAGCACATAGCATGGTCTTGAAAGAGGAGTTAGTTGCCTGTTCAAGGTCCAAAAGGAGCTTGTCTCAGCGTTTATGCGAGACGGAGACCAACATGCTAGCTATCATCGCCAAGTACCAAGAAGAGTTAGGTCTAGCCACGGCCCACGAGCATAGGGTCGCGAACGAGTATGCTTAAGTATACGCGGAAAAAAAGGCTAGAGGAAGGGTGATCGACTCTTTACACCAAGAGGAAACCATGTGGATGGATCGGTTTGCTCTTACTTTGAACGGGAGTCAAGAACTTCCCCGTTTGTTAGCCAAGGCCAAGGCGATGGCGGACACCTACTCCGCCCCCGAAGAAATTCACGGGCTTCTCGGCTATTGTCAGCATATGATAGACTTAATGTCCCACATAATTAGAAATCGCTAGGAAACTTGTATGGTCTCTCAGACCTTGACTAGATACAACTTTTTGAAACAAAATGAGTTGGTCCCATGTTTCTACTCCAAAAAGCTTGTGCAAATCAAATCACTCCCGCATCTTATCTCTAGCATGCATTCTTTCTTTCATTACCCACTCCTCACGTTTGGTTTTTTAGGGAAAAACACCATAACTAAACGCGCCACAAGGCATCCCTATCGCACCAGATCCAAATCTAGAACGATGGGTGATCAAGAGGAGACACAAGAACAGATGAAAGCCGACATGTCGGCTTTGAAAGAACAGATGGCTTCCATGATGGAGGCCATGTTAGGAATGAGGCAGCTCATGGAGAAAAATGTGGCCACCGCTGCCGCTGTCAGTTCGGCTGCCGAAGCAGACCCAACTCTCTTGGCAACTGCGCACCATCCTCCCTCAAACATAGTAGGACGGGGAAGGGACACACTGGGGCACGATGGCAACCCTCACCTGGGATACAACCGAGTGGCTTACCCTTATGGATTGCCGCCCAACTACTCACCACCCGTCCTGCAAGACGATGCGGGCCATCTCGCTTCTCCCGTCCTTGAAAGAGAACCACCTCAACAGCCCGACGAGGTCCACAAAGACCCTCAAGACTATGCTCGAAGGGATGTCGAGTTCTATCCCCCGATCCCCGAAGGGCCGTCACCCAGCACGTTGCCTCAGCCCAACATCACGACACAACCAATAGTTTTGTCCACGGAAGGACCGCCCCCGGCAACTGAAGAAAGGAGGAAGCTCGATCTCCTCGAGGAAAGATTGAGAGCCGTGGAAGGATTTGGAGATTATCCGTTCGCAGACATGACGGATCGTTGCTTAGTACCCGATGTTGTTATCTCCCCGAAGTTCAAAGTGCCGGACTTCGACAAGTATAAAGGGACGACCTGTCCCAAAAACCATCTCAAGATGTACTGTCGCAAGATGGGCGCACACTCTAAAGATGAGAAGCTTTTAATACACTTCTTTCAAGATAGCTTGGCCGGAGCCACGGTAGTTTGGTACACTAATTTGGAAGCTTCTCGTATCCGTACTTGGAAGGATCTGGTTACTGCCTTCCTAAGGCAATATCAGTACAATTCCGATATGGCTCCCGATCGCACTCAGCTGCAGAATATGTTCAAGAAAGAGGGCGAAACCTTTAAAGAATACGCACAGCGGTGGAGGGACCTGGCGGCACAAGTGGCTCCTCCCATGGTTGAGAGAGAGATGATCACCATGATGGTAGACACTCTGCCAGTGTTCTACTATGAGAAGCTAGTAGGTTACATGTCGTCCAGCTTTGCGGACCTAGTATTCGCCGGGGAAAGAATCGAGGTAGGATTGAAAAGAGGAAAGTTTGATTACGTTTCCTCCACGAGTGCGAATGCCAAAAGAATCGGGGCAACAGGGGCAAAAAGTAAGGAAGGAGATGCCCATGCCGTCTCTTCAACGCCCGCGTGGGTCAAACCCCCGTAGACACCTCATGGTACCCATCAGTACGCGCAACATCACCCGAGCTTCTCGGCTCACACCGAGAACGCCTCTAGTTCGGCACCTGTGCAGCCTAAGGCACCCACCCAGAGGGAAGCTCCCCAAGTTCCAAATCCGAACACAACTCGCCTGGCCGGTAATTCCAACGCAACAAGGAACTTCCCTCCGAGGCCATTTCAAGAATTCACCCCACTCCCAATGACGTACGAAGACCTCTTGCCATCCCTCATCGCCAATCATTTGGCCGTGGTAACTCCCGGAAAGGTCCTCCAACCCCCTTTCCCAAAGTGGTATGACCCTAACGCAACTTGCAAGTACCATGGGGGTGTCCCGGGGCATTCCGTTGAAAAATGCTTGGCCCTTAAATACAAGGTCCAACATTTAATGGATGCTGGATGGCTGACCTTCCAAGAGGATCGGCCCAATGTGAGAACCAACCAGCTTGCCAATCATGGAGGGGGAGCAATTAACGCCGTTGAGTCCGATAGGCCGCGCAAGTCTAAACCTTTAAGGGATGTGGCAACCCCTAGGAGGTTTATCTTTGAGGCCCTACAAAAGGGAGGTGTGATTCCTCATAGTGGGAGTAAGGAGGATTCCTGTTTACTGCATTCCAGCGAGCTGCATGACATGGAAACATGTTTGGGAGTAGAGGAATTGTTACAGCAAATGATAGATCAAGGTCGACTGGAAGTTGGTAGTGAAGGAAGAGAAGAGCAGCACATATGCATGCAGTCCACGGATGGGAGCAGTGTTGCGAAGCCCAAACCCTTGGTGATATACTTCACTAAAAGCGCAGCTTCGTAAAAGCCCGGACACCCCTTAGTAGCCAAACCTGTTCCTTTCCCATACCAAAATAGCCACGCAGTCCCATGGAGATATACACCTCTGAGGGAGAAGGAAGAAGAAGCCACCGACGTCAGCTCGTTGTCGGCTAAGGTAACAAATATCATGGGAACGAGTGGTGTGACCCGCAACGGTCGTGTGTTCGCGCCTCCGGACCTACCAGTCCAACCCGCGAACGTCAAGGGAAAAGGAAAAGTGGTGGAGGAACAAGATGGCGAAGCACCCCACGCTTCGAATAAAGATATTCCGGCAAAAGGCCTTCCGGAGAAAAAGGATGGTAAAAAGGAGGTGTCGCTAGAGGAAGCCAGCGAGTTCCTCCGTATAATTCAGCAGAGCGAATTCAAGGTTATCGAACAGCTCAACAAAACTCCGGCCAGGGTCTCGCTGTTGGAGTTACTCATGAGTTCCGAGCCTCATCGGGCTCTGCTAGTAAAGGTTCTGAACGAGGCCCACGTGGCCCAAGAAATCTCAATAGAAGGTTTCGGAGGGCTGGTCAATAATATCACTGCCAACAACTATCTTGCCTTCACTGAAGAAGAAATCCCCGCCGAGGGGAGAGGGCATAATAAAGCTTTGCACGTATCAGTCAAGTGTATGGACCATGTCGTAGCCAAAGTGCTCATCGATAATGGTTCCAGTTTAAACGTGATGCCTAAGAGCACTTTGGAGAAATTACCATTCAATGCTTCCCACTTAAAGCCGAGTTCAATGGTGGTTCGTGCCTTCGACGGCACCCGCCGAGAGGTTAGGGGAGAGATCGATCTCCCAGTACAAATAGGCCCTCACACCTGTCAAGTCACCTTCCAAATAATGGATATTAACCCCCCCTACAGCTGTCTGTTGGGGCGCCCGTGGATCCACTCAGTGGGAGTTGTTCCCTCAACACTCCACCAAAAGTTGAAATTCGTGGTGGAAGGGCATCTGGTCATCGTATCAGGCGAGGAAGACATCTTGGTGAGCTGCCCATCCTCTACGCCTTATGTGGAAGCCGCAGAGGAGTCATTAGAAACCGCTTTCCAGTCTTTTGAGGTGGTAAGCATTTCCTCCGTGGATTCCTTTTCTGGGCAGCCTTGCCTGTCCGATGCAGCAGTAATGATGGCCCGAGTTATGTTGGGAAACGGTTACGAACCGGAATGGGTTTGGGCAAAGACAACGGCGGCATAACTAGCCTGATAAATGCCAAAGGAAATCGTGGGAAGTATGGTTTAGGCTATAAGCCCACTCAGGCGGATATGAAGAGAAGTATCGCGGGAAGGAAAAGCAATGGCCAAAGCTCACAGTTGAGACAAGAAAGTGAAGGAAGCCCGCCCTGCCACATAAGCAGAAGCTTTATAAGCGCAGGTTTGGGAGACGAAGGTCAAGTGGTCGTGATATACGAAGATGATGTTCTGAGTACATTGGATTTGGTACGACCATGCCCTCCTGATTTCCAGCTGGGAAATTGGCGAGTGGAGGAACGCCCCGGCATTTACGCAACGAGCATAATGTAAACCTTTACGGTTTTAAAAGCTCTATAGTTGGGCCTAGGCTTTAGAGTTTTTTCCTTTTGTTAAGGCTTTGTGTCTTTTGTTTTTGAATTTATAATACAAGGATCTTTCTTCATCTGTTCCTACGTCTCTACCCATTCTCATTCATTTGCATGTTTACTTCTTTATTTTTGAAACGGCAGATCCGATGACGAGTCCCCCGAAGGTACTAATACCTGGGACCCGCTTATCAACTTCGAGCAAGAAGCGAATCAAACGGAAGATGAAGGGAACGAGGACGTAGGACTTCCCCCAGAATTAGAAAGGATGGTCGCCCATGAGGACCAAGAAATGGGGCCTCATCAAGAAGAAACAGAACTAGTAGACTTGGGAATTGGCAGTGGAAAAAGGGAAATAAAGATAGGCACAGGTATTACCGCACCTATCCGTGAAGAATTAATAATCCTGCTAAAAGACTACCAAGACATCTTTGCTTGGTCATACCAAGATATGCCCGGTTTGAGTTCTGACATTGTACAGCACCGATTACCTCTAAATCCTGAGTGTTCCCCGGTAAAGCAGAAATTGAGAAGGATGAAGCCCGAAACATCCTTGAAGATAAAAGAAGAAGTGAAGAAGCAATTTGACGCTGGTTTTCTGGCCGTCGCTCGGTATCCGGAATGGGTTGCCAACATCGTACCGGTCCCTAAGAAAGATGGGAAAGTACGAATGTGTGTGGATTATCGGGACCTGAATCGAGCCAGTCCCAAGTACAATTTTCCTTTACCACACATCGATATCCTCGTAGATAACACGGCCAATTTCGCTTTATTTTCCTTCATGGACGATTTCTCCGGTTACAATCAGATAAAGATGGCGCCCGAGGATATGGAAAAGACTACTTTCGTCACCCTGTGGGGGACGTTCTATTACAAGGTGATGTCCTTTGGACTCAAGAATGCCGAGGCAACTTATCAACGGGCCATGGTAGCTTTGTTCCATGATATGATGCATCAAGAGATCGAGGTCTACGTGGACGACATAATTGCTAAATCTAAATCCGAGGAAGAACACCTAGTCAACCTGCGGAAGTTGTTCGAAAGGCTTAAGAAATATCAATTAAGGTTGAACCCCGCCAAGTGTACTTTTGGGGTCAAATCAGGGAAATTGCTTGGTTTCATTGTAAGCCAGAAAGAGATAGAGGTAGACCCCGAAAAGGTGAAGGCTATCCTTGAGATGCCAGAACCCCGTACAGAGAGGCAAGTCTGAGGTTTCCTGGGACGCTTGAATTATATTGCCAGATTCATATCGCAGCTCACCGCCATTTGTGAGCCGTTGTTCAAGCTCTTACGCAAAAACCAAACTGATCGCTGGAATGAGGATTGCCAAGAAGCTTTTGGAAGGATCAAGAAGTGCCTTATGAATCCTCCCGTGCTTATGCCACCAGTACCTGGAAAGCCTCTCATTTTGTACATGACAATCTTGGACGAGTCAATGGGGTGTATGCTGGGGCAACATGACGAATCCGGAAAGAAAGAGCGCGCTGTTTACTACCTAAGTAAGAAGTTCACGACCTGTGAAATGAATTACTCCTTGCTCGAAAGAACGTGTTGTGCTTTAGTATGGGCATCCCATCGCCTAAGACAGTACATGCTGAGCCATACTACCTGGTTGATATCCAAGATGGACCCGGTTAAGTACATCTTTGAAAAGCCAGCTCTCACAGGACGAATCGCCCGGTGGCAAGTCCTGCTATCCGAGTTTGATATAGTTTACGTCACCCAAAAGGTGATAAAAGGAAGCGCCTTAGCAGATTATTTGGCTCAACAGCCTCTTAACGACTATCAGCCCATGCATCCTGAATTCCCGGATGAGGACATCATGGCCTTGTTTGAGGAAAAATTGGACGAAGATCGGGACAAATGGACCGTATGGTTTGACGGAGCGTCAAACATTCTAGGCCATGGCGTTGGGGCAGTATTGGTCTCTCCGGACAATCAATGTGTACCTTTCATAGCCAGGCTAGGATTCGACTGCACCAACAACATGGCCGAATATGAAGCATGTGCCCTAGCCGTCCAGGCAGCGATTGACTCCAATGTCAAACTACTCAAGGTGTACGGAGACTCAGCATTGGTAATCCATTAGCTGAGAGGGGAATGGGAAACTAGAGATCCCAAGCTGATACCCTACAAAGCCTATATCAAGGAATTGGCTAAAACCTTTGATGAGATCTCCTTCCATCATGTTCCCCGCGAGGAAAATCAAATGGCGGATGCGCTTGCTACTTTGGCGTCTATGTTCCAGCTAACGCCGCACGGGGATCTACCCTACATTGAATTTTGGTGTCGTGGCAAACCCGCGCATTGTTGCCAAGTAGAAGAGGAACGGGACGGAAAGCCTTGGTATTTCGACATCAAGCGATATGTCGTAAGCAAAGAATACCCGCCAGAGATTGCCGACAATGATAAGAGGACATTGAGAAGGTTGGCGGCCGGTTTCTTCATGAGCGGAAGTATACTGTATAAGAGAAATCACGACATGACACTCCTGCGGTGTGTGGATGCCAGGGAGGCAAATCACATGATCGAGGAAGTCCATGAGGGCTCGTTTGGAACGCACGCCAACGGGCATGCTATGTCCCGGAAGATCCTAAGAGCAGGTTATTACTGGCTTACCATGGAAAGTGATTGTTGTGTCCATGTGAGGAAATGCCACAAATGTCAAGCGTTCGCAGATAATGTCAACGCTCCACCGCATCCTCTGAATGTCATGTCCGCCCCTTGGCCTTTCTCCATGTGAGGAATAGATGTCATTGGGGCCATTGAGCCCAAGGCCTCGAATGGTCATCGCTTCATCCTCGTGGCGATAGATTATTTCACCAAGTGGGTCGAGGCGGCTTCCTATACCAATGTCACAAGGGGTGTGGTGGTCAGGTTCATTAAGAAAGAGATCATCTGCCGATATGGTTTGCCAAGGAAGATTATCACAGACAATGGCACCAACCTGAATAACAAGATGATGGGGGAAATGTGCGAGGAGTTTAAAATCCAGCATCACAATTCCACACCCTACCGGCCAAAGATGAATGGAGCCGTGGAAGCGGCCAATAAGAATATCAAAAAGATTATCCAAAAGATGACCGTGTCATACAGAGATTGGCATGAAATGCTCCCATTCACGTTACACGGTTACCGAACTTCAGTGCGAACGTCAACTGGGGCAACGCCGTTCTCATTGGTATATGGGATGGAGGCTGTGTTACCGTTTGAGGTAGAAGTCCCGTCATTAAGGATCTTGGTAGAATCCGGATTAAAGGAATCAGAGTGGGCTCAAACGCACTATGACCAGCTCCACCTCATTGAGGGTAAGCGCTTAACAGCCATGAGTCATGGGCGCTTGTACCAGCAAAGAATGAAGAATGCATTCGACAATAAAGTACGTTTGCGCAAGTTCCATGAGGGAGACCTTGTGCTAAAGAAAATGTCCCATGCTGTCAAGGACAATCGAGGAAAATGGGCCTCGAACTATGAAGGTCCTTTTGTTGTGAAGAGGGCTTTTTCCGGAGGAGCCCTGGTGCTTACCAACATGGATGGCGAAGAGCTACCTTCACCCGTGAATTCTGATGTCGTCAAGCGATATTATGCTTAGAATCTGGGGCAATTAAGGATGTCGCTGCATGTTCTTTATCTTTATGCGTTTTCTGGATTTCCCCCAGGGATTTCCCGTCTGCTGTATCTCTCGTTACAATCTTTCAAAGAAATGAACATGGATTCGAGGCTTTAGTCCTCACGTTGGTTTCAAACCTTGCATTGATTTGTGATCACCTGAGCCTTTCGCTCAGTTCGTGGGATGCCCCAAGCGCTTAATTAAAATTAAACCTAAACCAACTTTTGCTAAAGTTTGCTGCGTTTGAAAACACTCATGCATACGCATACGCATGCATATTGTTGTGGTAAAACAGGGGCAGGATCATCTTGAGCTACCATCTGGGGTCGGGACAAAACATGGACAGCAGAAACCAATCAAGGTAAGACAATGACGCGGTCAAGATTGGCCAAACCTGGTTGTTTATTACTTGCAGGTACTTAGGAACGGATGCAAGTGGGGATGGGGTCACGACCGACTGATCGTTGCCCTTTCTCTGCGCTAGACAAGCAGAGAACGTCGCTGCAAGGCAGCCCCGTATCCTTTGTATTCGCAGTTGTCTTTTACTATTTGTTTGTTTTAAAAATAAGTAATCAACGCCTAATTCTAACTTAAAGAAGTTCAAGTTAGGCAAAACGCTAAACCATAAGGAAGGAGGGGACATGGTTAATGTTCCTCTCAAAAAAAAAAAGAAAGAAAAAAATGCAGGTTAGCTCGCCTGGGCGAGCCACCCCTGCACCAAAATATAAGAATGACGAAAGGGGGGACGTTTTTGCATTCAAAAACTTCTTTTCCCCCCCTTTCAAAAGCCATACCCATGGGATTTACGAGTTTGCAGCCCTAGGGTCATCATTTTTCGATTCCGTTTTGCGCTTTTGTTCATCACCAACAAGAAATGGCCCCGAGGAAGCTTGCCTCAAAGAGGTCCAAGAAGGATAAGGCAGCCGAAGGAACTAGTTCCGCTCCTGAGTATGACAGTCACCGCTTTAGGAGCACTGTACACCAACAGCGCTTCGAAGCCATCAAGGGATGGTCATTTCTCCGGGAGCGATGCGTCCAGCTCAGGGACGACGAGTATACTGATTTCCAGGAGGAGATAGGGCGCCGGCGGTGGACATCACTGGTTACCCCCATGGCCAAGTTCGATCCAGAAATAGTCCTTGAGTTTTATGCCAATGCTTGGCCAACAGAGGAGGGCGTGCGAGACATGAGGTCCTGGGTAAGGGGTCAGTGGATCCCGTTTGATGCCGACGCTATCGGCCAGCTCCTGGGATATCCGTTGGTGTTGGAAGAGGGCCAGGAATGCGAGTATGGCCAGAGGAGGAACCGGTCTGATGGGTTCGATGAGGAGGCCATCGCCCAGCTGCTATGTATACCGGGGCAGGATTTTGCCCGGACTGCTGCAGGGAGGCGAGTGCGAATCATGCGCACCAACATGACCACCCTGACTCAGATATGGATGACTCTGCTGCTCAGCAACATCCTGCCCACCGATCATAATTCCGACCTCCCCATGCCGAAGTGTCAGCTGGTGTACGCCATCCTGACGCGGATGAGCATCCATGTGGCTCAATTGATCGCTGATGCCATCTATATTTTTGCAGGTATGGCGCCTACTAGGCACCCTTTGGACCCAGATAAGTCCAACAGGGCCCTGGGATTTCCCTCGCTGATCACAGGACTTTGCCAGTCGTTCAGAGTCCCCGTTGCACCTACCAAGGTAATTCGGCTGCCCATCACCCGGGCTTTTATTGAGAAGTACTGTACTCAAAGACAGGCTCAGGGTGATGCTCCACAGGTCGCAGGCGCGCCCCCACCACCTCATCAGGCTGGCCAGGCTGGGTCATTTGACATGGAGCAGTATTTACGGCATTTGGTTCGCCAGCAGGCGGCCAACCACCGGGCACATGTACAGACCCATGATTGTCTGTACCAGATGAGCCTCAGCATGCAGAGCCAGGGCTTCGCTTCTTTTTCATGCCCTACTCCAGACCAGTTCAGGGCAGAGGTTGCATGGCCCGGAGATTGGCCCGAGGCCCAAGCAGGAGAGGCGCCCCCAGAAGCTCCCGGCGATGGAGGAGAGGCCCACGAGGACGAGGAGATACATGACTGGGAGATCCCCAGATTCATGTTTTTCTTTCGTATTTCTTTTATCATTTATATGTTATGTTTTGACTTGAGAGACTAATGTTTGTTTTTGTTGTTTCGATTGTCATTTGTACAGCGCATACATTTTTGTTTGGATTGTTGCGTTAGTGTTTATATCATTACTATCAATGATGTTTGAAATTCTGGAACCGTGTAGAGTTCTTTGTTTAGGAACATCGTCAAAAAAGTATATATGTAAAAAAAACAAAAATGATGATAAAAATAAAAATAAAAATGAAAAAAGAAAAAAGAGCAAATAAAGAAAAAGAGAACAAATAAGGAAAAAGAAAGCAAGTAAGAAAAATATGGGAAAAAGAAAAATAAGTTGTCTAGCTGAAAAACCGACATGCTTTTGAAAAGAGATGACTTCCAACTTTTCTTTGAAAAAATTCATTGATCATAACCAATTTTTGAAAAAAAATGTGTATACACCTGAAGGGTGAATGCTGTGAAAATTTTCCCAGATGCCCGAAATGGACTCGGATGAATGCACGAATTGATAAAAGAACATATTTTGGAAACATTGGGTTGATTTAAAATAGAGGAAATGAATCCTGAGCCTTAGCATCACATGACCATAAAAATTTGACACTTGAGTGTCCGCATAGATGCATGCATGACCAGTTTTGCATAAAATTTCCAAATCATCATTTTTGCATTTGTGTCATGGAAATAATGTGGGGCATCCCTTTGTCCTTGAACCAAACCAAACCCTGACATGTATCATACCTAGCCATTCTACAAGTCTTGAGCCAAAATCCTGACTCACCATAAACCTTGACCCAGGGTGAGAACGTCAATCCTTACCCTCGGAAGCAAAAAAGAAAAGAAGGAAAATTTCCAATCAAAGAAAAAAGAGAAGGAAAATTTCCAATCAAGGAGAAAGCAAAAAAAGGGAGAGAAGGAAAATTTCCAATCAAAGGAAAAAAGGAAGCAAGGAAATTCCCAATCAAAGAGTGGGAGAAAGCGAAAAGAAAGGAAAGGAAATTCCAAGTCAAAGAAAAAAGAATGGGAGAAAGTAAAAAAAAAAGAGAGAAAACTCCCGGTCAAAGAAACCAGAAGAAATGTGCAGAGAGGTCTTTGGACCGAACAATATCTGAACAATACAGAATTGTCACCAAATGAACAAAAAGAAGGAAAGGAGACCACGACCTAAAATGGTCTTCTCCCTTTAATTGCCAACCAAAATCTTGTGCGCTAGCGATTTTTTCGCCTCGCACTAAACAAAAATAGAAAAGGAAAAAGCCAACAAAAAATCAAAAGCCAAAAACACACAAAAGCCAAAAAACCCACCAAAAGAACCCATTCCCAAGGGAAGTCCTATTGATCCATGATCACGCATGTAATTTTTGATTTGATAGGAAATAATTTGCAAAATCAAGTCATGACATATCTATGGTTCGGAATTAGGATAAAACACTTACCTGTGCGAGATTGATACACTTTGAGTGGATTTCTTCTATTTTTGTCGAACCCAGTGTTTCCTCTAAATGATCATTTAGAAATGAAATGCTAACATCCAAAATCTCATTTATGGTTATGAGAAAATTTCATCAGCAGACTCTCCTTCCCTGATAGACGCATTGTTTGTCACTCAAAAAAGCTATGCTGCTCTAATCGGTTGGAATATTTGTCTCTTTGCTAAGGCATGTTTGCATTTTAGTGGAGAAAACACCGAGACTTATTCAAGTCTCCCAAGTTATCCAGAACTACGTAGGTCTGAGTTCCTCATTGGAGGATACGTAGGAGCAAGAGCCTCGCTTTTGTCGACCACACCACCTTTTGTTGCCATGACCCAAGAGCTGGCAACCCGCGGAGACACCTTACAGTTATCCGCACCTCATCATTTAGTGACCCCAAGTGTGATTGATGAGCAGAGGCCAATATGGTCATCTGCGCCCTTTCCGGAGATGTCAACATCTTCCGGTGGAGACTTTTTCAAGTCTCACAAGTTATCCAGAACTACGTAGGTCTGAGTTCCTCATTGGAGGATACGTAGGAGCAAGAGCCTTGCTTTTGTCGGCCGCCCCACAAGATCTGTCATACTGACCCTGAGGTCATGTGACATGCGGAGACAAAATTTGGTCATTCCGCACCCCTTTGCCATTCAGACACAGTCGTGTCCGATGGCGCGCAGAGACAAAATTTGGTCATTCTGCACCCTTTGTCATCCAGAGGCGGCAGCCCCGATGACATGCGGAGACAAAATTTGGTCATTCTGCACCCCTTTGCCATTCAGACACAGTCGTGTCCGATGGCGCGCAGAGACAAAATTTGGTCATTATGCACCCTTTGTCATCTAGAGGCGGCGGGCCCGATGACATGCGGAGACAAAATTTGGTCATTCCGCACCCCTTTGCCATTCACACACAGTCGTGTCCGATGGCACGCAGAGACAAAATTTGCTCATTCTGCACCCTTTTGTCATCCAGAGGCGGCGGGCCCGATGACATGCGGAGACCAAATTTGGTCATTCCGCACCCCTTTGCCATTCAGACACAGTCGTGTCCGATGGCACGCAGAGACAAAATTTGGTCATTCTGCACCCTTTTGTCATCCAGAGGCGGCGGGCCCGATGACATGCGGAGACAAAATTTGGTCATTCCGCACCCCTTTGCCATTCACACACAGTCGTGTCCGATGGCACGCAGAGACAAAATTTGGTCATTCTGCACCCTTTTGTCATCCAGAGGCGGCGGGCCCGATGACATGCGGAGACAAAATTTGGTCATTCCGCACCCCTTTGCCATTCAGACACAGTCGTGTCCGATGGCACGCAGAGACAAAATTTGGTCATTCTGCACCCTTTTGTCATCCAGAGGCGGCGGGCCCGATGACATGCGGAGACAAAATTTGGTCATTCCGTACCCCTTTGCCATTCAGACACAGTCGTGTCCGATGGCACGCAGAGACAAAATTTGGTCATTCTGCACCCTTTTGTCATCCAGAGGCGGCAGGCCCGATGACATGCGGAGACAAAATTTGGTCATTCCGCACCCCTTTGCCATTCAGACACAGTTGTGTCCGATGGCATGCAGAGACAAATTATGGTCATTCTGCACCCTTCGTCAATCGCGGCCGACAAGCCCGTTGACACACGGAGATTTTCATCATCTTCCGCACTCACAAGATCTGTCATACTGACTTTTGAGTCACGCTGACGGGCGGAAATACCCGAGTGGTTATCCGTATAAACATTCTTTTGCTATCTGTAAGACAGAACGCTTGATAGCATGCAGAGACTGACATCGTCTTCTGCACCTTTTGTTCCCCCGGGAATAACAAGTCATTTGCATGCGGAAATTTTATGGTCACCCGCGACTCTCGTCAATCGAGAGGAACGAAATTAGTGTCTTATCTTTACTTTCCTTTTATCTCCAATAAAAGACAAGTAAAGAGGGGCAACTGTCATACCCTAATTTCGTCTGGGGACCTTTGCTTGATGACATGCGACCTTTGTTTGGTCCTTGTAAGGTGCTTGGCACCCATCATTAGGCAATTTGTGAAATTCCGGGACATGCCGGAAAACAAAAGAAAATATTGATGCACAATCCGTAAGGTTCCGTGACACCCCGGAAATCAAATGGAAGCATCGTTGCATAATTAGTGAGGTTCCGTAACATTCCGTAAGTCAAAAAGGGGATGATTATGTAATCCGCAAGGTTCCGTAACATTACAGAAAGAAAACAAGTATCATTATGAAATTCGTAAGTTTCCGTAACTTTACGAAAAAAGAATCACCAAAAAAAAGCAGAGGGGGTGTACTTAGTAAAAATGGGGGTGCAAATAGCAACCTTCGCACTTGGGCCCTCTTGAAGATTCCTCCAGAAGGCTGTTACTTCTGGAGGAAGCAACCCTGCTCGCCTGGGCGAGCTGGGCGGCAAGCATCTCCCCTATTTTGCTATAAATAGGGGAGGAAGTGAGAAGGAAAAGGGTTCAGCCCCTTAGGCACTTCTCTCTCTTTCGAATTTGCTTGGAAAAATTGTTTCCGTGAAGAAAATCTAAGCCGAGGCGCTTTCGAAACGTTTCCGTGAAGAATTTCGCAAAGGTTTCGACCGTTCTTCGACGTTCTTCATTTGTTCTTCATCGTTCTTCGATCTTCAACGGGTAAGTACCTCGAACCGAGCTTTTCGATTCATTCTATGTACCCGTGGTGGTCCACATTGTGTTTTGTGTATTTCTATTCTCGTTTCATTTACTTTTTATACCCCCTCTTGACGTGCTTAAGCCATTTTACTTAAGTCATTTCTCTCTTAACCTAAAAATAAAATAAATTTCCACCGATCGTTTGAATTGTATTATCCGTTAACTTCGGTTAAAATGAATTCCGACCGTTCGGTCGTGCCGTAACCACGTTGGAAATCAAAAAAGAGGTATAATAATAAAAAAATGTCTTTTAGTAAAAATAAAGCGGAAAATCAATCGGACGTTTTCTCTTTGGGATTTCTCATTCTTAATTGAATTGACTAATAACTAAAGTGAAATTAAGGCTAAAATCAACTCGCCTAGTCAAGCTCGTCCATAAAAATAGGTTTTTGAAGTTTATCATTTCAATTTCTCACAAAGTAAAAATGGATCATTTTCAAGGTCCAACGCCTTAAAATGATCACCTTTTTAGTAAAAAAGGAATCACTTGATAAAAGAACTACGTTGGTCTGATTTCCTCATCGCAATTGAGGAATACGTAGGAGCAAAGGGAAACACCCTTGTCGACCACAAAAGAGAAAAATATAAAAAAGGGTGTAAAGGATATAAAGACAAAAAAAGGGAACATAAAAATCAAAGTCACGTTTGCACAATTTGATTAAAGGCTGCCGTCCCTTGGGACGGACGTGTGGGGTGCTAATACCTTCCCCGTGCGTAAATACAACTCCCGAACCTTTAACTTAAAAGTTCGTAGATCGCGTCTTTTCCGGTTTTTCCGACGTTTTCCTCAAATAAACGTTGGTGGCGACTCCGCACGTATTCCTTTCGTGGAACACGCATCCCGCAAGTCACGCATTGCCCTCCCGCCGAAGGGTAGGTTGCGATAGGTCTACCAACCCAAAAATCAAAAGAGTAAACCTAGCAGTCTAAACTAGATACACCCACCCACAAAAAGTATGTACGCCTAGTCTAAGGAGCCGTCTGCTATGATGAAGAGTCGTCACTATTTGTTGTCCCTCCAGGGCCACTCTCCTCTGTAGAGTCTGCCTCAGATGCTGACATGATATCCTCTGGAGAATCAACATCAGGGAGTGGGTCTTCATCATCCTCAGGTAAGTCAAGGGCATCCATATCAGGTTCAGGAGGTAACTCCTCTGGGTCCTCTTCAAGATCTTCTTTAGAGGATGACACCTCTATCACTTGAACCGGCTCAACTAGTCGATATGGAGTAGGTGTAGGTAGTATCCACTCCACAAGCTGCTGAAATGTGCGTGCAGATTCCTCCAGATGTACTAATGAAGTAGCAGTGAGTCGAATTGTGCCACGGAATCGGCACCTCTCATTGCCTTCGAGGGTCTCCCAAACACCCTCTAGACACTCCATCACCACGCGATCATGGATCAACTGCGCTGCCATCGCGATCTACAAGAGATAAAAGAAAGAGGGTAGACTCTTTCACAAGAAATCTAACTACACAGGTAACAATACAATGCGTCCCATATCGGCTACGCATAGTCAAAATGTCTTTTTCAAGGGATTCCCTCTCTGGTAATCGATTACCAAAGTATGTAATCGATTACCAATACCCAAAAAAATGAATTACACAGCCTTTGCACATTGGAAACTAAAAATTTACACTGTGTAATTGATTACACATAAATGGTAATCGATTACCAGTAGCAGGTAACACTGTGTAATCGATTACACCCAACTGGTAATCGATTACCAGTGCCCTATCACCCTGTGTAATCGATTACACACAATTGGTAATCGATTACCAGAAGCCATTTAACATTCTGTCTCCATTTTTAACCCCTATAATCGATTACCCACGAATGGTAATCGATTATCAGAAGCCATTTAACATTTTGTCTCCATTTTTAAGCCCTGTAATCGATTACCCACGAATGGTAATCGATTACCAGAGGCTAATTTCCAGATACCACCCAAAATACATAACTGGCCAGCCGCCACACAAGCCTCCTTGCTTCGTGGACTTTGTTCTTCTATTGGTTGACTGCCAGGAGTTCACCTGCTTAGGTACGTCACAGGTTCTCACTGACTGACTATGCTCGGGTTGGGTCGGGATTAGCCAAGCTTGGTTTTGGGCAATAGCACCCCACCTGACGTCCCCAAGGTCTCCTGACCCCCGCGACATATCTCTAGGTACCACTCTGTGGTCAACAAACAAAAGTAGGAAGACTAACTCTTCCACGTTTTCTCACATCAAGCTGATTGGATCATGGGGTACCCGTCATATGTGGTACTAGGTGGCAATCGGGCGATGGCGCAAATCAACTCTCCCACTTCCACAAGTCAAACATAAACACACCATCCCCAGTTGCCCACCTTTAAATTGAGCTCACGCACTCCTACGTAGCCCTTATCCTCGTTCCTCTCAGCACCGGGTCCCCATCAACCCCTCCAAGCTTCCACAATATCCAAACAATTCGATTTCATTTGTCATGAAACTACCCTAAACCAAGAAAACAGAGTAGAGGCAGAAAACTCTGCCCAAAACTCATTTAAATTCCACAGTTTTCCCTACTCGTATACCCCATTAACATTCTCTTCGGTCCGATTCGTTAACCATTGGATGGTCTTGAAATTTTATTGGAGGTTCCTAGTACGTAAATCTACATTTTGACCGTTGGGATCTGCTTGAAAATGCCTGGAACACGAGATGTACTACCCTTCCCGTGACTAGCAATGCACAACCATTTTTTTGCACATTTGGTAAAAATCTACTGCACAATTTAACAACATTTTTCTGCATAATATGGAAGATTTCGAAATCCAACTTGCCCACATCCAATTTTACTCAAATTGGATCCTACAGGTCCTAAATCATGTATAAATCATATTTAAACCAAAAACAAACTTCAAAATATAGGTATCCAAGACCCACCAATTTAGTGAATTCTCAAGGTTTGAAAGGTGAAAATGAGAATTGGGTAATTTTGGGGTAAACTCTCATCTCAATCAAGTCTATAACATTGATTTAGACTTGCTCAAACTGGTTTTAAGGTGAAAACTCCACCTATTCAAAATTTGACCTCTCAACACCCAATTTACCCTAGAAATGGCTCTTTTCTTTCACATTTGTCACTCATTTTCTCATTTGCTCTACCCAAGCTTTCCTACAAGTCCTAATTGACATTCTAAACTAGAATCAACTCACTTTAGACTCCAATTTCCACTAACCCCAAATTTGGCTTTTCCAACCCTCAAAATCTCACACTTTTCCACTCACAACATTACCATTCTAACATTTAACCCTAGGTTAACTCTCCCCATCATCTCTACCAGTTTTCTATCAACATTTTCAGCATACATATATCACAAAGCATCATCATAATACCCTAAATCAGCATGGGTAGTTTTTCTCACATCAAACATGTCAAGTTTAGCATGATTTCAACAAATTCCTTCACAGATAACTACCCTAAGGCAATAACCTAGTAGAACTACCCATCATAGCTCCCAAAAACCCAACACCCACGAATTTCAAGTGAGAAGAAGTCCACCCTTACCTGAAATTTGAAGCCCCACGAAGTGGAGGTGTGATCCAAGACTCCGAGAATGGCTTCTCCTTGCAATTTGGGGTAGAAATGAAGAGGAATTTTGGAGCTTCAATGGAGGCACAATGGAGAAGAAGAAGAAGAGAAAAAAGCAACGTGGAAGGAGGAAAAGCTTCTGAAATTTTCTGAATGAAGAGAGACAAGATTTGGGTTGTTTTAAAAAAAAAAGATTTTCTTTTCTTTTTCATTTTCTTTTCTAAAAGCAATTGCCACATGTCCTCTTTTAAGTGGAGCAAAAGGGCCCACCTTTTTCCTTTGATTTGACTTCATACACAGGCACAAGGAGGAAAAATTGAACCTTTTTGGATGTTGAAATCCTACCTCGGTTTGCGTGCCGGTAGGGCCCGTTTTCGAAAGTAGGCAATATATATATATATCAAAACACTCAGAATGAGACCCTGAGCGTGGTTCAGAGGTTGGTTTTGTTAAATTTTAAGTTGCACGCAAAACGATAATTTTTAGACTAATTAATTGAGAATTAATCTATAACCGTTCGGTTATGGGTTACTCTTCGTTAATTAGTCTAACCCGCGTATCTTTCCCCCAATGTACATACTTCTACCAGGAATATATATATATATATATATATATATATATATATATATATATATATATATATATAATTATTTAAATGTAACACTTACAAAATTCCGGGTAGAAATTCTAGGATGTCACAATACTCCCACCCTTTAAGGAATTTCGTCCCCGAAATTAACTACTCTAGGAACAAACTTGGGTACAATTCTCTCACCCTATCCTCTAGCTCCCAGGTTGAATCACCCTCGTCGGGTCCCCACTGCACTTTCACGAACGCGATCTGCTTTCCTCTCAGCGACTTCCTTCTTCGATCAGTAATCTTCTGAGGTTGTGCTTTATAGGTAAGGTTATCCTTCACTTGTACTTCATCCAGTGCGAGTACATGTGATGGATCCGGGTTGTATCGTCTCAGTTGAGAGACATGAAACACAGGGTGCAAATTCGATAAGCTCGGAGGTAAAGCAATTTGATAAGCTACAGGCCCAACCTTCTTCAAGATTTGATATGGACCCAAATAGTTGGGCGTCAGCTTCCTAGATTTGAGAGCTCTCCCAAGTCCAATTACAGGAGAAACCTTCAAAAACACATGTTCTCCTTCTTGAAAATCTAATGGCTTTCTCCTCCTGTCATAATAGCTCTTTTGCCTATCCTGGGATGCTTTGATTTTCTCTCGAATCAATTTCACTTGTTCGGTAATTTATTGTGGCATTTCAGGCCCAAGGAGTACTGCTTCCCTATCATCGTACCAACAAAGAGGAGTTTTGCACTTTCGTCCATATAGAGCTTCAAAAGGAGCCATACCAATGCTGGCTTGGTAGCTGTTGTGGTCTACGAACTTTAAGTGTGAAAGGTGTTATGCACGTTTATTCGAGGAAAACATCGGAAAAACCGGGAAGGTGTGGTCCACGAACTTTAAGTGTGAAAGGTTCGAGAGTTGTTTTTACGCATGGGGAAGGTATTAGCACCCCACGCGTCCGTCACAAGGGATGAAAACCTTTAATCAAATGTGCAATATCATGTCTTCAATTTGTTTTATATTCCCCTTTTTGCATTTTTATGTCTTTTTATGCCTTTTGTATTTTTTTATCATTTTGTGGTCGACAAGGGTGTTTCCCTCGCTCCTACGTATCCTCAATTGTGATGAGGAAATCAGACCTACATAGTTCTTTGAGAACTAAACGTTGGTTAAGTTGTTTTTATCTTTTTTCGCAAGATATTTTTTAACCGAACAAAAGGTCATTTAAGGTGTTGGACCATTAAATGATCTTTTGATTTTGAAAGGAGAGAAACATTAAGGCATTAGACCATTAATGATCTCTTGGTTTCGAAAGGAGAGAAACGTTAAGGCGTTGGACCATTAACGATCTCTTGGTTTTTGAAAGGAGAGAAACATTAAGGCGTTTGACCATTCACGATCTCTTGGTTTTTGAAAGGAGAGAAACATTAAGGCGTTTGACCATTCACGATCTCTTGGTTTTTGAAAGGAGAGAAACGTTAAGGCGTTGGACCATTAACGATCTCTTGGGGTGGTCGACAAAGGCGGGGCTTTTGCTCCTACGTATCCTCAATTGCGATGAGAAAATCAGACCTACGTAGTTCTTGCAAAAGCGGTAAAGTTACGTGTTGATTTATGTTTTTGAACGGTCCATGTTAACCGATAAAAGCAAAGAGGACCGTTTAAGGCGTTGGACCTTAAAACGGTTTCAAGTGATTTTTGCGGACAAAGCTTGATTTGTGAGTTGATTTTACCCTTGGTTTCACTTTGGTTATTAGTCAATTAATTCAAGGAAACTTCCAAAGAAAAACGTCCGATTGATTTTTTTGATTATTTTATTCAAAGATATTTTGATTATTTTATTATTATTTGTTCAAGATATTTTGATTATTTTATTATTATTTTTCCTTTTTTGGTTTAAACATGGTTACAGCGTGAACGATCGATTAGATTTTGTTTTAACAGTGATTAAACGAGATTACAACACAAATGATCGGTTATGAAATTCTGATACTGAGGACAGATGTCGTACAGGATGTCACGACATCGCGCTTCAGAACATGCAGATTGTATATGACAGTATGAACAGATTAAACAAGTAAATAACACAAGAGAATTGTTAACCCAGTTCGGTGCAACGTCACCTACATCTGGGGGCTACCAAGCCAGGGAGGAAGTCCACTAAAATAGTATTAGTTCGAAGATCTAACAGCCACTGTATACAACCTTCTCACCTAACCACTACCCATGCAACTTCTACCTAAGAGCCACTCTTAGATATGAGAACCCCTCTCACTCCCTCTCAATCACTCACCCGTGTTTACAAACAAATCAAAGACACACCAGAGATTGCTCTCTGAACAATAGAGATCAACTCTACACACTCAGGTCCAACACTTGATGTTAGGGTAACATCAAGGTGGCTCACAAAACACTCAAGTCACAAAACTCACAAAATAACTCTTCAATCTCTGACTTGATTAAAAACCCGTGCAGCCTTCATGTTTATATAGTAGTGTACGTATCTGGGCTGCAACAACTTGCGCTGGATAAGCTCTATCATTCTCCTGAAAAATCTGCACTTAAAGATCTAAAAGATAAAGTTTTATCTTTTAGTTTTTATCTTCAATCTCTAATCCCTGAACGAAACTATTCAAGTTTGTAATTCAATCTTTAATTATCTTTTAATTCGTTCCTAAAGATAGAGCTCCTAATCTGTTGCTGACTGCACATTAATCTGTTAAAGATATAACAGATTTATGTGTCCAGTATTTTCGGGCAGGATGTCCTGGACATTGTATCCGACATCGTGGATCCTGCAGCTTCAATTCTTCATTTGACATTTTATCTTGCCTTGTGCATTGTGCTGCCCAATCTGATTCCTTGACATAATGTTAGACATCATGTGCAGCAACTCCAGCTTTCCTTCATTGTCTAAGTGCTTATGTTTTTAACAAAATTTTAGCCAATCTTTTAAAACTAAGTAAAGCTAAGCACTAACAGGTTGAAATTAATTCTATCATTTATTAGGTGAGAAAACGGCTTAAATAAACGGTTAAAACACGTTAAAGCAGAAGAAAAGAAACTGAAAGTAAGAAAAATTAAAGTGAAAGTACACAAATCAAGTAGGGACCACTAAGGGTGCATAGAATGAATTGAAAGATTCGATTTCTATAACTTACCGGTTGAAGACTGAAGAACGACGAAGAACGAACAAAGAACGGTGAAGAATGATGAAGAATTTCCACAAAATCACTTACGAAAGCGTTACCGAAGTGTTTCGGATTTGATTTTAATCTTTTTTTCTCTTCCCTTTCACCAATGTTAAGTGAAATATGCTTACCCAAGGTTTTCGAAAATTTTACGGAAGCATTATGGAAGCCCCGGAAACCATTTTTCAAAAACGTGGAGGAGCTTGCCACCCAGTTGCTTCCTCCTCAAGCAACCCAACTTCCAAAATGTTCCGGAAGGGCCTAGACTCGAATTGCTATTTACACCCCTATCTTGATAAGTTCACCCCCCCCATTTTTGTGTTTTTGGCTGTTTTCTTTCCGAAACGTTACGTAACGACACCCATTTTCTTTCCAAAATGTTGCGAAACTTTATGGATTACGCAACATTGCCCTTTTTGACTTCTGAAATGTTGTGGAACTTGACGGATTTTGAAACAATGCTTCTTTTCGACTTCCAGAATGTCGCAGAACTTTACGGATTACCTAACGATGGGTGTTAAGTACCTCGAGGCGGTCAAGCGAAGGTTGCATGCCACCAAACAATGGTCCCCGGATGAAATTAGGGTATGACAACTATCATGAGGAATCAGGGTTTAGTATCTCAGGAGACACCATAGGAACACATAAGCATTGTTAGATAGAGAATATCTTTTTAGCATCAGGCACCTATTAGGAAGGCCAACGTGTTTTCTTCTTGTTTTTACACATCATTTCTCTCGCGTGATTTTCCTTTTTGCACAGATAGTTTACACACCTGTTCATATTCACACTTATGTTTACACACCAGACACCTATTTGCTAAAATAGCTTACCAAATAACACAAGTTCCCTGAGAGTTCGATACTCGATTCTTTTGCCTTTTTTTTGTTTAACCATGGTTACAGCGTGAACGATCGGTTAGATTTTGTTTTAACAGTGATTAAACGAGAATACAACACAAATGATCGGTTGAAATTCATTTTATCATTTATTAGGTGAGAAAACGGCTTAAATAAACGGTTAAAGCACGTTAAAGCAGAAGAAAAGAAAATTGAAAGTAAGCGAAATTAAAGTGAAAGTACACAAAACAAGTAGGAACCACTAAGGGTACATAGAATGAATTGAAAGATTTGATTTCGGGAACTTATCGGTTGAAGACTGAAGAATGATGAAGAACGATGAAGAATTTCCACATAATCGCTTACGGAAGTGTTTCGGATTTGATTTTCATCTTTTTTTCTCTTCCCTTTCACCAATGTTAAGTGAAATATGCTTACCCAAGGTTTTCGGAAATTTTACGGAAGCATTACGGAAGCGCCGGAAACCATTTTTCAAAAACGTGGAGGAGCTTGTCGCCCAGTTGCTTCCTCCTTAAGCAACCCAACTTCCAAAATGTTCCGGAAGGGCCTAGACTCAAATTGCTATTTACACCCCTATCTTGATAAAAATATGCTCCTTTACCAATTCATGCATTCATCCAAGTCCATTTTGGGTGTTCGGGAAAATTTTCACAGCATTCACCCTTCAGGTGTATACACATTTTTTCAACAAAACCCTTTGTTTTGATCGGTGAATCTTTTTCAAAAAAAAGCTGGAAGTTATTTCGTTTCAAAAGCGTGTTGGCTTTTCAGCCGAAAGATATATTTTTTGTTCTCGCTTGTTTTTGTTTCTTTTTTTTTTAGGTATTTTGCTACCTAAACATATGTATATTTTTGTGAGGTATTTTTGCTATATACATGTGTATCCAAGGTATCTTGCTACCTAAACATATATATATATATATATATATATATATATATATATATATTGTGAGGTATTTTTGCTACCTAAATTACATACATGCATATCTAAGGTATTTATTTTCACTACCTAAACACACATAGATATATTTTGTGAGGCATGACTACCTTCCGAGCTTGTGCTTGTTTTATTTAAATTCCTAGGATCATGAGCAACTAGGTGTGTCCTACTATGACTTGAGAAACAAAGGTGATCAAATAACAAGCAGAAATTTAAAAGGTACTAGGTTGCCTCCTAGTAGCGCTTCTTTAACGTCTTGAGCTGGACGCTTGATGACTTGTTGGTCACGGATCTAGTACTTTTTCTTACCTTTGGCTTTGGACTTGGTCGCCTGCTGGTCGGCCACGGGTCGTAGGCAACGCTCCAGCCTTTGGCTTTGGATTTGGTCGCCTGCTGGTCGGCCACGTGTAGCCCTCTGAAGGCGAGGACGTGTAGTCCTATGAAGGTGAGGGCGTGTAGCCCTACGAAGGCGAGGGCATGGAGCCCTCTGAAGGCGAGGGTGTGTAGCCCTCTGAAGGCGAGGATGTATAGTCCTCTGAAGGTTAGGACGTGTAGCCCTATGAAGGTGAGGACGTGTAGTCCTCTGAAGGTGAAGGCATGTAGCCCTCTGAAGGCGAGGGCATGCAACCCTTTGAAGGTGAGGGCGTGTAGCCCTCCGAAGGCGAGGACGTGTAGTCCTTTGAAGGCGAGGACATGGAGCCCTCTAAAGGCGAGGACGTGCAGCCCTCTGAAGGTGATAGGTACTAGTACCCAAGGGTCCACCCTTATGAGAAAGCAAGAGATCGACTCATCGAGAGGGTCAGTCATCCCAAATTCACAAGATTGGACATTAGAGGTAGGAAATCTATGCAGTTAACATGATTTTTAGGGATGCATATGCATGCAAACTTTGTCTTGAAATGCGGTAAATGCGGACTTCGTATGCAACAATGCAATGTAATGGAAAGTTGTACAATGTTCATGACATTCTTTCCCTATTTTATGATTTTGATTTTGATTTGATTTTTTCGGAAAACACAGATTAACTGTCCTTTTGAAAGAGGTGATAATTCATGCAACATCATCCTATCTTTTGCAAATCTCTCCGGGAACTCCCTCAGAGTGTATGCGCTATTTGATTTAAACACTTGACCATTTTGGAGTGACGGCAATGGAGTCGTTTGACGTTTAATCAATCCATTGAAAACCCAGGGTTTTTCCCCCTCTTTTCATTTAAACACATCGACGGGTGAGAACTTTTGATCTTCCCCAAGGTTCGCTCGAGGCTTATGCACAGTGCCCTTCATTGCCCCAGTGTAGGGCTTTGAGGTATCAACCTTGTCTTTTGTCATGACCTTGTAGCAAGGAAGAAACTGTGCAGGTTCTCAAAAATGAATTTTCAAGGACAAGAAACATTTGAAGGATTTTTTTTTTCAATTGACAGATTAAGTCAAATGATTCCTATTTTTGATAACTCACATTCTCTCTCCAAAAAGACAAACTTTCAAGAATGATAAAATGAGGTCACATGAATGTCTGTACTTTATTTGAGACACAACCAATCAAATGTTTTTTTTCTTTTATTTTGAAACTTATTGTTTTGAACTTTACTCATCGTTTTATGGCACCTTCACCAAATGTGTAGCACGAGTAATTTCTGATTGAATGGTCTTGGAAGTCCAAACTCAGGAGCGTAGGTCGCTTGAGCAAACAAACCAATGGCTTGCACCCACATTACAGAAGAAGCAAAGATGTAATTACAAGAGGATGAGGGACAAAGATTTCAAATTTATCCATTTTATTTAGCATTGTAACTGTGGTTTACAATAATGGCATAAACTTGAAAATCTTGATGACTCATTGGAGACATCCAACAACAGCTTTCAAAATTGCCCCATGTGTGGTGTTGCTTGTCAATGTTAGGATTCACAAGCGATTCTCCTCAAATATCAGCCAGCCTGCATTAATTAGACTTTGCACCTTACGCTTCAAGGTCATATAGTGCTCAATGGAATGTCCTGGAACTCCTCCATGATATGCACATGTTGCGTTCGAGTCGTATCCTCAGAAAAATGGAGGTTGAGGAACCTTGGTTGGGGTTATAGCAACCATTGAATTATTGAGTAGATATGGGAGCAAGTTTAGCATATGATACCGGAATTTGGGGTGAATCCTACAGGCTTTTTGCTGCAAAATTCCTTTTTGGTTGGTGTTTTGGTTTGTGCTAAAGGTGGTGCTCATCATTGGAAGTGCGGTAGACAGACTTTGTGGTTGATTTAGGGATGGCCTTTGTGGATGATTGGGTGAGAGACTGTTATTGGCTGAGTAATGACATTGTTGGGCTGATGGGAAATTTGACCGTGTAGGAATGGCAGTCATATCAAGGGTTTCTCCCTCATTCTCATCCTCTTCATTTGCCCCAGCTTTCTCACTCATCAAAGTAGGATGATCAAATTTGCCTATTTTCAGACCCGCTTCGATCCTTTTGCCGGCGAAGACCAAATCCACAAAGCTTGAAGGAGCGTACCCCACCATTTTTTCATAGTAAAACACTGGTAATGTGTCTACTATTATTGTGATCATCTCTTTCTCCGTCATTGGAGGTGCCACTTGAGCTACCAGGTCTCTCTACCTTTGGGCGTATTCTTTGAAAGATTCATGCCCCTTTTTGCACATGTTCTATAGTTGCATCCTATCCAAAGCCATATCAGAATTGTACTGATACTGCCTAATGAAGGCAACCATTAGGTCCTTCCAAGAATGGACTCGGGAAGGTTCCAAGTTAGTGTACCAGGTAACAGCTACCCTAGTAAGACTTTCTTGGAAGAAATGTATCAGCAGTTCCTCATCTTTTGCGTATGCCCCCATCTTCCGACAATACATCTTTAGATGGTTCTTGGGGCAAGTAGTCCCCTTGCACTTGTCAAAGTCCGGCACCTTGAACTTGGGAGGGGTGATGATATTGGGTACTAGGAACAATTCTTCTAGGTTAGCAAAGGCATAATCTTCGTCTCTTTCAATGGTCCTGAGCCTTTCCTCTAGATGATCCAACTTTCCCATTTCTGCCATAGCATGAGGGTTTTTACCCATTGTGGAATGCAAGAGGTGTGGTTGTGGGTGATACTGAGGGCCCTCCTAAGTGTTTTGCAGGGGTATCTCACCAACTGCTTGCCCTTCAGTGGCATATTCGAGGCAAGGCTCGAAGTCGGCTAGATTGTGGTGGGGCATTTCATGTGTCTCCCCCATGGGTCAAGAGACATGTGCATGATCAGATTGAGGTTGTTGGCTCTCAATGAGTATAGGAGTGGAGTTATTGACATTCTCATTGGGAGTGTACGCCACATTGGGTGGCATATATTTGGGAGGCAAGCCATATGGTGGGAAGGCATGCTTATTTTTCGCACTAAATGAGGGTCGCCCGAACCTCCCAACTCTTTGCCTTCCAGACCTATCATATCTTGGGTTGGATGATTTATTTGGTTGAGGCCATATGGGGGGGTCAGGTCCACCTCAGCAATGGTGCTGGTAGCGGCTATTGCAACCGCATTGACCTCCATTATCTCCTTTATGCTCATCATGGCCTCCATCATTGTGGCCATTTGCTCTTTCATGGCCTCCATGTCTGTCTTTATCTGCTCTTGCACCTCCTCTACTTCACCCATTACTCTAGCTCTAGCACGGGTTCGGTAAGGGCACCGTAAAGTGTGTTCTTTTCTTTTTGATAACAATGATTAAGTTCATTTTTTTTTTCAAGGAAAGAATGCTGAGCAATGCAACCAATGAAAAGCATGGATGTATGCGAATGATACACAGTTGAAGTGTTGCGAATTTTTACGCAAGACATGGGGTTGAATCAATTTAGATTTTCAACATGGTCCATGACATCTTTATCAAGATGAAACTGGAAGTAGCAAGGACATCAACAATCCTAAATGTGTTTGGCAATAGACGAAGCAGTGATGTAACTCGATCAATCTTTTGCCCTAATTTTTTGCAAGATGGTTACTTCCATACTTCAACTTGACTTGATGAACCTTTTCGTAAAAGCATGAGCTTGGTTCAACCCGATAATCCAAGGAATGGCAATTCTGATCGCCAATACTTCAAGAACATTTCATAGGGATGAAAGACTCGGGAATATGCATGCTATGCATGGAAAATGTAATTATGAGATTGAGATGCCCCAAGAAACATCATTTCCTAGTTAACCACGCATTAGGTACCATCCTCAATCATTTTGTTTTGTTTTTTTATTTTTTATTTTTTGGAAATAGGTTTATGATCCCAACATGATTGGCTCATGGTACCTAACACATGAAACTAAGAATGCAGTGTGAATTTTCATGCTTCCTTTTTTTTTTGTTTTGCAGAAGAAAATGCAAGGATCATGCATGAGTAAACATGAAAATAAAAGGTATGCAAAAAGCATGGTATATGCAGATGCATGGTGATGAAATGACTTATGCAAAATGCAATGCATGAAATGATAAGTGACAAATGCAGGGACAATACGTCTAATACGATGCCATGAAGAGATGCTTATGCGATGCATGATATGAATGCATTTACAGACATGAGAGCCCGGAAAATCATCTCTTCTTACTTGCATTCGGGCGCGCAGTGCCCCATGTGTGCAGTTAAGAATGTGATATGGACCTCCCGGCTTCCCGTGACAAAAGACGAGACCAACATACAATGCATGCGTGACGACATGATGCATGACATTTAGGTTATATGCATGGCAGTGTTTAAAAGGCACGCAACGTGGAGGAACTAAAAGTCTTTTAGTGATAATTCCCAAGGTGGTCATATCCCTCTTGATGATTTCTAGAGGTATCATCCCCTTTGAAAAAACATATTGCAGCAGTAGGGACTACCAACAACAATATGTTGTCAAAGAGAAAAACTCTAGATGAGGGTTCACTGTTATCAAGTAAGTCGGAGACCCAGCATGACCACAGATTCACCTCCACTCCTTATGTTCCCATGGACCCGGGTATAGGGCCTCTTTTCAACTCACCGTGTATACAAATAGTGTTGGTGTTTGTGTGCATCAAATGAATAAATATCTATCTCATGCATACATTTCAAAAACACACTAAAAGCATCAAAGAGTTATATACAAGAACATAAGAGAAATAAAAGGAAATTGACAAAAGAGGAAGTCATGATATTGCACGAGATTAGAAGGCCTACCTCTCTAAAAACAGTCCCCAGTGGAGTCGCCAACTATCGCAACCTACCCTACGACAGGAGGGTGACGCGGGGCTCACGGGTGCGTCTTTCATGGGAGGAAAATGCACGGAGTCGCCACCAACGTTTATTCGAGGAAAACATCGGAAAAACCGGAAAGGTGTGGTCTACGAACTTTAAGTGTGAAAGGTTCGAGAGTTGTTTTTACGCACAGGGAAGGTATTAGCACCCCACGCGTCCGTCACAAGGGATGAAAACCTTTAATCAAATGTGCAATATCATGTCTTCAATTTGTTTTATATTCCCCTTTTTACATTTTTATGTCTTTTTATGCCTTTTGTATTTTTTATCATTTTGTGGTCGACAAGGGTGTTTCCCTCGCTCCTACGTATCCTCAATTGTGATGAGGAAATCAGACCTACATAGTTCTTTGAGAACTAAACGTTGGTTAAGTTGTTTTTATCTTTTTTCGCAAGATATTTTTTAACCCAACAAAAGGTCATTTAAGGCGTTGGACCATTAAAGGATCTTTTGATTTTGAAAGGAGAGAAACATTAAGGCATTAGACCATTAATGATCTCTTGGTTTCGAAAGGAGAGAAACGTTAAGGCGTTGGACCATTAACGATCTCTTGGTTTTTGAAAGGAGAGAAACATTAAGGCGTTTGACCATTCACGATCTCTTGGTTTTTGAAAGGAGAGAAACGTTAAGGCGTTGGACCATTAACGATCTCTTGGGGTGGTCGACAAAGGCGGGGCTTTTGCTCTTACGTATCCTCAATTGCGATGAGAAAATCAGACCTACGTAGTTCTTGCAAAAGCGGTAAAGTTACGTGTTGATTTATGTTTTTGAACGGTCCATGTTAACCGATAAAAGCAAAGAGGACCGTTTAAGGCGTTGGACCTTAAAACGGTTTCAAGTGATTTTTGCGGATAAAGCTTGATTTGTGAGTTGATTTTACCCTTGGTTTCACTTTGGTTATTAGTCAATTAATTCAAGGAAACTTCCAAAGAAAAACGTCCGATTGATTTTTTTGATTATTTTATTCAAAGATATTTTGATTATTTTATTATTATTTGTTCAAGATATTTTGATTATTTTATTATTATTTTGCCTTTTTTTGGTTTAACCATGGTTACAGCGTGAACGATCGATTAGATTTTGTTTTAACAGTGATTAAACGAGATTACAACACAAATGATCGGTTGAAATTCATTTTATCATTTATTAGGTGAGAAAACGGCTTAAATAAACGGTTAAAACACGTTAAAGCAGAAGAAAAGAAACTGAAAGTAAGCAAAATTAAAGTGAAAGTACACAAATCAAGTAGGGACCACTAAGGGTGCATAGAATGAATTGAAAGATTCGATTTCTGTAACTTACCGGTTAAAGACTGAAGAACGACGAAGAACGAACAAAGAACGGTGAAGAATGATGAAGAATTTTCACAAAATCACTTACGGAAGCGTTACCGAAGTGTTTCGGATTTGATTTTAATCTTTTTTTCTCTTCCCTTTCACCAATGTTAAGTGAAATATGCTTACCCAAGGTTTTCGAAAATTTTATGGAAGCATTAAGGAAGCCCCGGAAACCATTTTTCAAAAACGTGGAGGAGCTTGCCACCCAGTTGCTTCCTCCTTAAGCAACCCAACTTCCAAAATGTTCCGAAAGGGCCTAGACTCAAATTGCTATTTACACCCCTATCTTGATAAGTTCACCCCCCCATTTTTGTGTTTTTGGCTGTTTTCTTTCCGAAACGTTACGTAACGACACCCATTTTCTTTCCAAAATGTTGCGAAACTTTATGGATTACGCAACATTGCCCTTTTTGACTTCTTAAATGTTGTGGAACTTGACGGATTTTGCAACAATGCTTCTTTTCGACTTTCAGAATGTCGCAGAACTTTACGGATTACCTAACGATGTGTGTTAAGTACCTCGAGGCGGTCAAGCGA
This sequence comes from Glycine soja, assembly GCF_004193775.1. Lineage (NCBI taxonomy): Eukaryota > Viridiplantae > Streptophyta > Magnoliopsida > Fabales > Fabaceae > Glycine > Glycine soja. The sequence continues at coordinate 27,500,856 of NC_041019.1, forward strand.
AGGTTGCATGCCACCAAACAATGGTCCCCGGATGAAATTAGGGTATGACAACTATCATGAGGAATCAGGGTTTAGTATCTCAGGAGACACCATAGGAACACATGAGCATTGTTAGATAGAGAATATCTTTTTAGCATCAGGCACCTATTAGGAAGGCCAACGTGTTTTATTCTTGTTTTTACACATCATTTCTCTCGCGTGATTTTCCTTTTTGCACAGATAGTTTACACACCCGTTCATATTCACACTTATCTTTACACACCAGACACCTATTTGCTAAAATAGCTTACCAAATAACACAAGTTCCCTGAAAGTTCGATACTCGATTCTTACCGTTTTATACTACTTGTGCAATGCGGTGCACTTGCCGGAAGCGAACAAGTTTTTGGCGCCGTTGTCGGGGAACTTCTTTATATATGGGAAGTTAGTTCATTTTTAGGTGTCTATTCTTTATTTGTTATTCTTTTATTGTTTTTGTGAATATTTGTTCTTAATTCCTATCTGTCTTTTCTTGTTAAACTGGATAACCGTTGTTCTGTTAGTAGTGTATATGCATAGATCTCCCACAGGCAATTTAGTTCCTCTGGACTTAGAAATCAAAGCTACATTGTGAAGGAACAGGGTCGAGAGGAGAAGGAAACTTCTGCAAGACATAACAGTTGCATCCATTCTTGAGGAAGAAACTCATTTCTCTGACTTATTATCACCTGATTCACCATCATCAAGGGAATCCACCACTCAATTACCTGAAGTCATTACCATGGCAGAAGAGCATGACCAGAGGATTACCCTTGAGGATTACTTAAGTAGTTCAGTACCACAATTTTTCACCAGCATTGCACGTCCTGAAGTGCAAGCTATGGTGTCCCTAAATAATGACTGGTTTAATAGTAATAAATTAAATAGCAAAAACCATGGGAATTTTTTTTTCTTTTTCTCTCTTTTTTTTTTTGCACTGTTATTCATATCACAGTAATTAAATTCAGAAGGAAAATTATCACTAAAGAGTCCTGAATGGCCAGTTCACAACCCTATTCGGATTCATTTCTTTCTAAACACTCATAACCTCTAAGCTATTTTGCTCTTTTCAAAAGAATACACTAGCCATCATTTTAGGTCGTCACGTGAAAAATAATAAGATGTGGTCGGTAAACTCTTTTCAAATAAAGTTTGTTAACACTTCCTTTTCAAATAACAAGATTAAACATAATTACATTCATCATCTAAAACTGTCCAAAATATGAGAGTTTGCAAAATAACATAGTGACATCCAAAGCAAAGGGAACAACTGTGGTGGTTTCAGCCACATATATATATAATTATCAAAATTTCTATACAATAGGTCTACCCACCCAAAAATCAAAAGAGTAAACCTAGCAGTCTGAACTAGATACACCCACCCACAAAAAGTATGTACGCCTAGTCTAAGGAGCCGTCTGCTACGATGAAGAGTCGTCACTATTCGCTGTCCCTCCAGGGCCACTCTCCTCTGTAGAGTCTGCCTCAGATGCTAACATAATATCCTCTAGGGAATCAACATCAGGGAGTGGGTCTTCATCATCCTCAGGTAAGTCAAGGGCATCCATATCAGGTTCAGGAGGTAACTCCTCTGGGTCCTCTTCAAGATCTTCTTTAGAGGATGACACCTCTATCACTTGGACCGACTCAACTAGTCGATATGGAGTAGGTGTAGGTAGTATCCACTCCACAGGCTGCTGAAATGTGCGTGCGGGTTCCTCCAGATGTACTAATGAAGTAGCAGTGAGTCGAATTGTGCCACGGAATCGGCACCTCTCATTGCCTTCGAGGGTCTCCCAAACACCCTCTAGCCACTCCATCACAACACGAGCATGGATCAACTACGCTGTCATCGCGATCTACAAGAGATAAAAGGAAGAGGGTAGACTCTTTCACAAGAAATCTAACTACAGGTAACAATACAATGCGTCTCATAACCGCTACGCATAGTCAAAAGGTCTCTCTCAAGGGATTTCCTCTCTGGTAATTGATTACCAAAGTATGTAATCGATTACCAGTGCCCAAACACGAATTACTCAACCTTTGTCCATGTTAAATTGCACATGGAAATCGATAACTAGTGCCCTATCACCCTGTGTAATCGATTACACACCATTGGTAATCGATTACCCGAGGCCATTTAACATTTTGTCTGCATTTTTAAGCCCTGTAATCGATTACACACCCTTGGTAATCGATTACCAGAGGCCATTTAACAACCTGTCTCCATTTTTAAGCCCTGTAATCGATTACACACCCTTGGTAATCGATTACCAGAGTCTAAATTTCAGATACCACCCAAGCCTCCTTGCTTCGTGGACTTTGTTCTTTTATTGGTTGACTGCCAGGAGCTCGCCTGTTTAGGTACGTCACAGGTTCTCACTAACTGACTATGCCCGGGTTGGGTCGGGATTAGTCAAGCTTGGTTTTGGGCAATAGCACCCCACCTGACATCCCCAAGGTCTCCTGACCCCCGCGACATATCTCCAGGTACCACTTTGTGGTCAACAAACAAAAGTTGGAAGACTGACTCTTCCACGCTTTCTCGCATCAAGCTTAGTGGATTATGGGGTACTCGTCATATGTGGTACTAGGTGGCGATCGGGCGATGGCGCAAATCAACTCTCCCACTTCCATAAGTCAAACATAAACACAGCATCCCCAGTTGCCCACCTTTCAACTGAGCTCACGCACTCCTATGTAGCCCTTATCCTCGTTCCTCTCAGCACCGGGTCCCCATCAACCCATCCAAACTTCCACAATATCCAAGCAATTCAATTCCAAATATCATGAAACTACCCTAAACCAAGAAAATAGAGTAGAGGCAGAAAACTCTGTCCAAAACTCACTCAAATACCACAACTTTCCTTACTCATATACCCCAGTAACATTCTCTTCGTTCCGATTCGTTAACTGTTGGATCACCTTGAAAATTTTACTGGAGGTTCCTAGTACATAAATCTACCTTTTGACCGTTGGGATCTGCTAGAAAATTCCTGGAACCCGAGATGTACTACCCTTCCCATGACTAGCAATGCCAACCATTTTTCTACACTATGTTAAAAAAACTGCTGCACAATTTTGACAGCATTTTTCTGCATAATATGGCAGATTTCGAAATCCAACTTGCCCACATCCAATTTCGCTCAAATTGGATCCTACAAGTCCTAAATCATGTATAAATCATATTTAAACCAAAAGCAAACTTCAGACCAAGGCAAATCAAAATATAGGTATCCAAAACCCACCAATTTAGTGAATTTTCAAGGTTTGAAAAGTGAAAATTAGAATTGGGCAATTTTGGGGTAAACTCTCATGTCAATCAAGTCTATAACATTGATTTAGACTTGCTCAAACTGTTTTTAAGGTGAAAACTCCACCGATTCAAAATTTGACCTCTCAACACCCAATTTACCCTAGAAATGGCTCTTTTCTTTCACATTTGTCACTCATTTTTCGTATTTGCTCTGCCCAAGCTTTCCTACAAGTCCTAGTTGACATTTTAAACTAGGATCAACTCAGTTTAGACTCCAATTTCCACTAACCCCAAATTTGGCTTTTCTAACCCTCAAAATCTCACACTTTTCTTCCTACAACATTATCATTCTCACATTTAACCCTAAGTTAACTCTCCCCATCATCTCTACCAGTTTTCTATCAACAATTTCAGCATAAAAATATCACAAAGCATCATCATAAAACCCTTAAACAGAATGGGTAGCTTTACTCACATCAAACATGTCAAGTTTAGCATGATTTCAACAAATTCCTTCACAAATAACTACCCTAAGGCAATAACCTAGTAGAACTACCCATCATAGCTCCCAAAAACCCAACACCCACGAATTTCAAGTGAGAAGAAGTCCACCTATACCTGAAATTTGAAGCCCCACGAAATAGAGGTGTGCTTCAAGACTCCGAAAATCGCTTCTCCTTGCAATTTGGAGTAGAAATGGAGAAGAATTTTGGAGCTTCAATGGAGGCACAATGGAGAAGAAGAAGAAGAGAAAAAGGCAACGTGGAAGGAGGGAGAAGTTTCTGAAATTTGTTGAAGGAAGAGAGAGAAGAGTTGGGCTTTTATTAAAAAAAGATTTTCTTTTCTCTTTTTTTTTTAAAAAAAAGCAATGCCACATGTCCCATTCTAAGTGGAGCAAAAAGGGCCCACCTTTTTCCCTTGATTTGACTTCATACTCAGCCACAAAGGAGAGAAAAATTTTGACCTTTTGAATGCTGAAATCCTGCCTCGGTTTGCGTGCCACCTCTCCGGTTCCAGTTCCTCACGTTTCTTTGCACCCGTCGGGGCCCGTTTTCAAAAGTAGGCAATATATATATATATATATATATATATCAAAACGCTCAGAATGAGACCCTCAGCATGGTTCAGAGGCTGGTTTTTGTTAAATTTTAAGTTGCATGCAAAATGAAAAAAAATTAAACTAATTAATTGTGAATTAATCTGTAACTGTCCAGTTATGGATTACTCTTCGTTAATTAGTCTAACATGTGTATCTTCCCCCCCAATGTACATACTTCTACCATAAATATATATATATATATATATATATATATATATATACACTGAATAATATATATATATATATATATATAGAAGCCAAGTGGTGGCTCCACTCATTCAAGGGTAACAGTCTGAAAACCTAGGAAGAAGTTGTTGAAAAGTTCCTAAAGAAATACTTCCCAGAGTCGAAGACTGCGGAAGGGAAAGCTACAATCTCTTCATTTCATCAGTTTCCTGATGAATCTCTAAGTGAAGCATTGGAGAGGTTCAGAGGCTTGTTGAGAAGAACTCCCACTCATGGGTTTTCCGAGCCAATCTAATTGAATATGTTTATAGATGGGCTGAGACCACAAACCAAGCAACTGTTAGATGCTTCTGCAGGGGGAAAGATAAAACTGAAGACCCCGGAAGAAGCAACTAAGCTAATTGAGAACATGTTAGCCAGTGATCATTCTACGAGACAAAACCCATCAACCCACAAAGAAAACCTTGTTAGAGCTATCATCACATGACGCTTTACTATCAACATGAGATTTTAATAGAAACACTCGGTAAGCTGCCAACTAAGTTGTCTATTGGTCAACCTACGCACTCTTTGGTTTTGCAGGTTACAGGTTGTACCATCTGTGGTGAGGCTCATGAAATAGGCCAACGTATTACCACTGAAGAAAACACTCAAGAAATTTATTATATAGGAAATCAACAGTGACAAGGGTATACTCAAGGAGGATTTCCAGGCTTCCAGTAGGGTCCTTATAATCAATAAGGACAGTGGAGGACACACCCTGGCAACCAGTTCAACAAAGACCAGTGTGGGCCTTCAAACAGGCCAATCCAACAAGGACCTAACATATTCCAGAGGACTACTAAGCTAGAGGAGACCTTGACTCAGTTTATGCAGGTAACAATGTCAAATCATAAAAGCACTGAGTCAGCACTAAAGAACCTTGAGGTCTAGGTGGGACAACTGGCCAAGCAGATAACTGACCAGTCATCCAACAGTTTTGTGGCAAATACAGAACAGGATCCCAAGGAGGAATGCAAAGTTGTGATGACAAGAAGTAAAAGGTTTGTGGAGGCTGAGGATGAGGATAGTGTTGTGCATAAGAAGAAAACTGCTAACAAGAAAGGTACTGATGGCAAGAAAAATGAGGTGAGAGGTGAAAGTAATCAAGAAAAAAAGGAACAAATAATGGTCAAGAATAAAGAATTGAAGGACCAAGAAAAAGAAAAAGAAGTAGAAAAACAAATAAAAAATGAAAAAGAAAAAAAAATAATAAGAATGCAAAGAAGAGTAGTAGTGAAAAAGCTATGGATGAAGGTGTGGATGTACCATATCCTGTGGTACCTTCCAAGAAGGAAAAAAATCGTCATCTGGCGAGATTTTTAGATATTTTCAGAAAACTAGAAATAACCATGCCCTTCAGAGAAGCTTTGCAACAGATGCCGCTCTACTCTAAATTCTTGAAAGATATGTTAACAAGGAAGCATACATATATTCATCAGGAAAACATCTTAGTGGAAGAAAACTGCAGTGTTGTGATCCAAAAGATCCTTCCACCCAAGCATAAAGATCCTGGGAGTGTAACTATTCCTTGTTCAATTGGAGAAGTCAATGTGGGAAAAGCTCTTATTGACCTGGGATCCAGTATCAATTTGATGTCACTCTCCATGTGCAAAAGATTGGGAGAGTTGGAAATAATGCTCACTCAAATGACTTTACAATTAGTTGATCACTCCATTACCAGGCCATATGGAGTAATTGAAGATGTGTTGGTCAGAGTAAAACATTTTATCTTCCCGACAGACTTTGTGGTAATGGATATCTCTGAAGATACTGACATCCCTGTAATATTGGGAAGGCCATTCATGTTGACCGCAAGCTGCATAGTTGATATGGGGAAGAGGAAGCCGGAGCTAGGTTTTGAAGATCAGAAAATTGATTTTGATTTGTTTGTTGAAGACAAGCTTGCTCCAAAACACAATGTTTGCTTACAGGTAATGGAAGGAGATCAAGAGGTTCTGAAAGTAAGAACCAAAACATAAGATCGCCCAGTGAGGTAAAAGCGTCAAGCTAATGACATTAAAGAAGCACTTCCTGGGAGGCAACCCAGTTTTAATTTCTATAATTTTTGTTTTCATGCATTAAATCATTGGGAACTTGCTACATAATCTGTACATAGGAGTATATCAGCCTATCTTTGAATGTTAGATATAAGGGTTTCAATTTGTTGAGGAAGGGACTGAAAAATAACTCAGAAAATATTTTCTAAAAAATCAGTCCTTTAGCTAAGCGCAAGCCTCGCGCTAAGCTCATATTTGTTCATGCACTATGCCGTGAGTCTCAAGCGCTTAGCGCCCAACCGTTGCATCTGAGGCTGATTTGGTCCGCTAAGATGGCAGAGGATGAGCTAAGCCAACTTTAATTTGATCTGAATTCGGCTAAGCTTTAGCCTAACCGTTGAGCGACAGATTATATTTGGCTAAGCATGATACGTTTCCGCCAAGCTAAATTCCTTACGGCCATAACTGAGGTTCATGAAGCTAAGTGTCAGTCATGGCAGCTAAGCTGAATTCCTTGCAGCAATGTGAGCACTAAGCAAGTCCGTATCAGCTAAGCGCATGCTCCTCTGTGCTTAAGATGCATCATTTTAGCTAAGCCGGCCCAGAACCCGACTTAGCGAGAGTTATAGCTTTCCTGATCTGTAGACCTCGCTAAGCGGACCTATCGGCACGCTAAGCCAAGCCTATGTGCTAAAAAAAAACAAACAAACTTGAATTTCAAAGTTAGGCTAAGCGCACGGTGCCACTAAGCGAGCATCTTCGAAAAACCCAACATCACTTCGAGAAAGCAAAACGGCTTATGTAAGTGTAATGGCAATTACTCTCACATTTGTTGGAAACTGCTGTACTATCTGCATCTTCTCTCTCGCACTCATTTTCCTTCATTTTCGCCTTCTTTTGCATCAAAGCAGCAATGATACAAGTAAGTTCCTTACTCCCTTCATTCTTGTTTTGTTGTTGAACCTTAGGGTAGAAAACCATAGATTGTAGTTTTCAATCTTTAGGGCTTTCATAATTTTAGATTAGGTAAAAAAATTAGGACTTTTTATATGATTGTGCTGTGTAGATATTTTCAATTGTCTTGCATGTTTGATAACGCCTTTTAGAGGCTTAAAAAGGCAAGAGAACGAACTGCGTTTTCTGTGTTTTTTCTGGAAAATGTGATGAACTCGCTAAGCGAGCATGCAGCGCTAAGCGAGTTCATCGATATTCATTGAAGATATGCATTTCCAGACGAACTCGCTAAGCGCGCATACCGCGCTAAGCGAGTTCATCTTGTAAGGATGAGCACTCATCCTCCTGTTGAGATACTTGTGGCTAAGCGAGGCTGAATCGCCAAGCCATGATATCTTAGAAAATTTTGTGTTGAAAGCCTCGCGCTAAGCTGAGTCTACCTGAGCTAAGCGCATTTCGTCACGGCAACTATTGGGCTAAGTGTGCTTGGCTCCTGCTAAGCCGATATGTTATGTTTCTGAGGGCGCGCTGAGCGAGCTATATCTTGCTAAGCGCCTATTGTTAATTTCAGCCTTTATTTCTGTTGTTAAACCTGAGCAATTTTGGTCTAAGGAATTTTTAGTTCTTTTTAGTTATAGATGGCATCGAGAAAAAGAGCTAGAACGGATGACATCCCTTCATCATCCACTCCAGCTCCTCCGTTAGTAACTGTAGGACAGGATGTCCAAAGCTCACAAAGTTTAGTCCCTATGCTACAAAGCTTATTCCGAGGACAGTTTATTATCATGCACAACCTGCAAGAGTTGGCTCATAATAGGCCAATCATAACTATGGAGCATTTTCTTGAGCAACTAGCCTAGCCTGAAGCTCAACTTCCATTGGTGAGACCCAACGAGGCTGCTCCGCCTGAGCCCACACTTGTGCAGGTTGATCCAGAGCCTGCTGACCCATAATCTCCAGTGGTGAATCCACTGTCTTCTCTTGAGCGTGAAGTAGTTCCCCCATCTCCACCTCTGATTATCATCTTCGATGCATCATCAGATGAAGCGGCTGCCCCTCCTAATTCACCAGCCAGAGAAACAGCTGACCTTCCTACTTCCCCAGTTAGAGGAATTGCCGATCTTTCTGATTTGTCATCTGGAGAAGTTGTTACTCTCACTGATTCCCCAGTTTAGACACTGTTGACATTGTTGATTCCTGATGACACTTTTTGCTTTTTGGTTTATTATTATTTTAATTATGGTTTTAATACAATATTTCCTTTATGTTTATATACACTGCTAGTTTTATTTTTGGATAGTTGGTTTGCTTATTCTGAAGCATATGGAACAGTTTAACTTAGTTTTTGATGACATGGCAGTAAAAGACTTTTATCTTTTTGTGAAAAATGGGTGTATGACTTTATTTTGAATTGAATGCATGATGGTGATGGAGTTTGTGTTTCTTTTCATGAGTTTGAGCAAGTGTGTATGTTAGACAAAGAAAGAACAAGAATGTGAACTTGCATTTAGAATTGTTAGTTAGTAGACAGATTGATTGAGAAAGAAAAGCTTGAACCAAAATCGGTGAGAATGTGAACTTAAACTATGAGTGAACAACTAGTTGTGAGTAATAATCTTTGCATCAATCTCTGAATTTTAGAATGAAATGTATAAATGAGGACATGATGAAGGCCATGATTATACATACACAAGCCTTTTGACCAAAAAGCTTACCTTGAATGATAATTATATCCTTTGCACCCTTTTTGAGCTGAATGATATTGTCAAAATTTTGAACCCTGAACTTAAATAATTATCTCCAGATACCTTGTTTAGATTCTAGGAGAGCATATAGTTCAAGGCAAATTTACCCCAAATTTGGGGGAGTGGAACTAATTGGGATGCAAAGAAAGAGATAAAGCATCAACACACACAACACACAAGTTGTCTATTAAAAAAAAGAAAGAAGAAAAGTGTGCTGATGTAACAAGGTCAAAAGCAAATGGAAGTGAAAAGCTAGTGAGCAAGCCAATTGTATTAAAAATACCATTGGGATAAGTCTAGGATTTGTGCTCTCTTAGAATCTAAGCCTTTTAATCTTAAAAAAACCAATGAATTTTTGTAGCCAAGCCTCACTACAAGCCTAGGAAAGTCCTTCTGATTCTGTTTATACATTTTTGACTTTATGGCATGAGATGAAGTGCAAAGTGGATCTCTTGTTAGTTGTTATTAATGAATAGCTTAAACACTTGTGCTTGAGTGAAACAGTAACCGTGAGACTGTGGTCTAAGCTACTTTCCTTAATATTTGTCTTATGCCTAACTCCATCTAATTGTTCAGGTTACATTTTATTCTTCTCTTTGGATAACTGCATACCTTGTAAAAGACAAGTGATGAAGGCATTTTACTTCATTCTCTTATCATGCAATAAGTAACTTTTGTTGCATACACCTTTGTACATAGTCACTACATGTTATTGTCACTTGAGGACAAGTGAGTTGTTCTTTTTTTGCTTGAGGACAAGCAAAACTGTAAATTTGGTGGAGTTGTTAGTCGGTGAGTACGACTAACTTTTGTGTATAAAACTTATGTAAATTGTATCAAACTCTTCCAATTTATGGTTATTTTGTAGTGTTATAAGTATTTTCTGTTAAGTATAGGTAATAAATACTTAGTACTTCCATTTTATGTATTTAATAATCATTTTCTCTCAATTTCAGGTTAACTAGGCAAGCTTTGAAAAGTGTTATTTTTCACCTTCTCGCTAAGCCAATCTGCTGGCTTAGCGAGCATCCGCTAAGCGCAACACTCATGGGCTAAGTGCGAGGAAGACTCTAGAAGAAGATGAGTTGTACAGGTTCGCTAAGCGCACCGCTTCATCTCACTAAGCACACCGCTTCATTCCATCCGCTAAGCGAGAAAGGCACGCGCTAAGGCCACCTATTTAAGCTTGAAATCAGATTTTAGAGAGAGAGTTTAGGCTGGGATTCAGAGCTTTGCATGTCTAGAGATTATAGAGAGAGAAAGGTCCAAGTTCCAGAGAGTTTTGAGAGATTTTGCTGTGTGAATATCTACAGAGACTAGAGCTTGAAGCAGGAGCCGGTTTGAGAGCTTGAGATGAGTTTGTGAGTGATTGTGAGATCCTAGAGGTGAAGGAGACATCCTCACCACTTGTATTTTTGCAATCTTTCATCTTGTTCTTCTCTTTGTTGTAAAGAAGGCTTCCTGGTTATGGAAAGCTAAATCCTCTGTTGGATCTTCCCTGTAGGTACCTGATGTAAATATATTTCTATCTATTTAATGATGTTTTGTGTGTTCTCTGTGCTATCTGCTTTTCACTCCAGTATGCTTTTACCTTGATCACGTAGATGCATGCTTTGTTATGGTCATTCAACAGTGGAAACTGGTCTGATTCTAAAGTCCTTGATAGTACAGGGCTAAGTTGTCATACTATCACGAGGAATCGGGGTGCGATAATTTAGTTGTGTATGTGTGTCTTAATGCGGTCCTGGTTGAGTTTAGTCCAACAAGAGGAATCTGCAGACCATGCTTGAGCAAGATTAGGCTAAACTATCATGAGGAATCAGGGTTTAGTATCTCAGGAGACACCATAGGAACACATGAGCATTGTTAGATAGAGAATATCTTTTTAGCATCAGGCACCTATTAGGAAGGCCAACATGTTTTCTTCTTGTTTTTACACATCATTTCTCTCGCGTGATTTTCCTTTTTGCATAGATAGTTTACACACCTGTTCAAATTCACACTTATCTTTACACACCAGACTTATTTGCTGAAATAGCTTACCAAATAACACAAGTTCCCCGAGAGTTCGATACTCGATTCTTACCGTTTTATACTACTTGTGCGATCCGGTACATTTGCCGGAAGCGAACAGTAGGCTCATGCTTATTCTTGGTTCTCTATTGTTTTCTAAGTAACTCCTCCTCATTTTATTCCTTTTGAACTTCATCAACAAAATCTGATAAGTATGGATTCTTTCTCAGCAAACATCTGAGTGACTATCCTGATGATACTTTAGAATTCTCACAAGAAAGGTTCCTTAGAGTAGGAATATCAAAATGACTACCTCAGAATGGTTTTTCAAGCTATAAACTCATGACAGTTATCAAGTCTTCCTACTTACTACATAATCCTGTTAGTTGAGTGGAGCCTACCTCAACGGTCTTCTTGTGAGCCTTATGAGGTCTTTCCGAAAAGCATCTTAAACCAAGTTGAAGCAATTAAAACAGTACTACTTAAGAAAATCTCTAAGTGAGAAATTTGTAGTTTCTACTTCAACTCTGTCTGTGAGAGTCACCCACTTCTGTATAGTTCTTGTAATTTGTAATAGATACTAGATAGAAATGAGAGACTATATTCCTGAGTGGAATCTCTCTATGAGGAGAAAGATCTATGTTTATGCAGTCAAACACACAAAAACTCTTTACTATTATAAGCCCAGATATGGCTGGTGTAACATCCTTGATTACGAGCTTCTCGATAGCACACACACTACTATGACACTTCACACGGTGGCACTTCACACAACTCCTCATTGGTTAGAACCCTCCATCGGTCAAAACCCTCTGTAGGTAGCTCTTTTTGAAACCTTGACAATATGCTTTGGCTACTTTCAGGATCAATGATTGTCCCCTCAAACCAAAACAAGACTTTTCAACATTCTTTGTCTTGACTCACACACTTTTCAGGAAACATCACAAAAGGTCACCCATCCTGTAATTAGTCTAAGTCAAGCACACTTAACTATGGAGTTCTTAAGTGATAAGCTACCAAAAAGTAAATGCATTTTGTTGGTATAGTTAGTATCAATTAATTCCTTTTAAGTTATCCTCAACTGTAATGTCTAATACCTAGATAGCCTTGGATCCCTTTAATTTAGGTGTGATTCATCTGGGGTGTTACATGTTCACCATCTTCCGCTTGGTTCATCCTCGAACCATGATGTACTAGGAGAGAAGCTTGCTCGGATAACATTTGTAACATTGCTGATTGTCAACTTATTGGTGGCTCATCACTGAAGAACTCCATAGTTAAGCATGCTTAACTTGGAGTAGTTGTGGGATGAGTGACCTTCTAGGAAGATTTCCGGAAAGTGTGTAAGTGAGAACAAAATAGGCTGAAAAGTCTCGTGTTGATTTGTGGGGATAGTCATCAATCCTGAAAGTAGTCAAAGAAGATTTTCAAGTTCTTGGAAAAGGCTACCTACAGAGGGTTCTAACTAGTGGAGGGTTCTGACCAACGAGGACTCGCATGAAGTGCCATCGTGTAAAGTATCATAGTATGTGAGCCGCTGAGAAGTTGATAATCCGGGATGCTACAAATGGTATCTGAGCACAAACCTCTCTCCTTGTATGGTGCGGTTCGAGGATGAACTAGGTGAAAGTTGGTGGGCATGTAACACCCCAGATGAATCACACCTGAATGAGAGGGATCGTGAGGTTGTGCAAGTATGGAACTGTACAATTGAGGGTGACTTAAAGGAATTAATTGGTACTACTTATACCAACAAGATGCATTTACTTTTTGATAGCATATCATTTAAAAGCTCCACAGTTAAGCATGCTTGGTTTGGAGAAATTATAGGATGGATGCCTTTTGTGTGAGTGAGGACAAAACATGCTGAAAAATCTCGTATTAGTTTATAGGGACAGTCATTGATCCTAAAAGCAACTGAAGTAGATTGTCGAGGTCTAAAAAAGGGTTGCTTACAAGTGTTCTGACCAACACGAAGTTGAGTGAAGTGCCATTGTGCAGTGCCATAGTATTGTGAGCCATTGAAATGTAAATAATTAGGGGCGTTACAACTAACAAAGTTGAAATCCATTGGTGTTGTTGGTCTAGTTGATACTAGGTTTGAAGTCCCTTATGTTGACCTTCTGAAAGAAGTTTGGTTTTGTCGAATATTGACAAGTGTGGGTATTAGGTTACCTCTATAGGGTTTGGAAGATCTTATATATATAGGAAATTTTCCACTCATCTATTCTATAGGTTCATTACCTTTAGCCACCACCAAAACCTTCATCATTAGGCTGAGAATCCACCTAGTACTCTCAACTTACATGCCTACACATATGCAATGCCATGTATGCATCCAATCAATTTTAATACTAAAAGTTCCCTCTATGTTATAACTTCACCATTCTTTCCATATTCTGCTTACAAACCCATCTAGCAATTCAATAAGTCTAGGTAAGGCATTCTCACACTCTGAATCCCTACCCACGTCATAATATTAACTTTTACAAATGTGAATTTCCAAACATAGCTCTAGTAATTATGTGGCATTTTTGCAATCCTAATACATTGGTGACAATTAAAATTGGAAATCTATTGGAAACCATTTAAAATGTAGTTTTCAACAAGTTTCCTCGCTTAAGCACCAACCAATTCTCTCTCAAGCGAGAATTCCAAAATGAAATTCCAATATATTCTGATTTTCTCTCTTGAGTTATTGCCAATCCTCACTAAAGCCACATTTTCACTTAAGCTAGAATTCACTCTCGCTTAAGCGAGAGTAACTCATCACTTAAACGACACTCGGGGTTGTAGAACTTCAACTCTCAACAACAAGACCTCAAATGGCTTCAAATTCAACCCCAATTCAAACTACACTCAATACTTATCAAATATATGTTAGTCCATGCCAAAGAAAGCCATTCTAAGAATAAAAAAAATACTCAAACAAATAACACAATCAAACTAAAGATTCCTTTACCCTATGAATTTGAGATTTTCTTGAAAGAGAAAGCTAAAAAAGAGGTCTAGCTAGTAATTCAAGGGTGATCTTTTCCTAACATTGATGCAAGGTTAGCTAAAGGAACCCTATACCGAATTCAAGACAAGTTCTAATCAAGTTTTGATCTACCAATTGAGATTTCCCCTCAAACCCATCATACAGTCCCGTGGAGGGTGAATAACATAAACAAAAAGAGCAACATAAGGAAGAGATGAGCTTACAACTCCTACAAGGTGCTAGGAAAATCTAGAAAATGAAAGAAAGAAGTCTCCAATGGTATAGGTTCTAAAACATGAAGCTCTAGCACGGGGAGGGGTATTGTGAGGAAGGAGAAATGAAAGAAAATGAAAGAATGTTTGAAAGTTTTAAATTCTTACTATATGTACCTTTGCTTTCTATAACTTCACATTCTTTTTTTATAACTAAACTCATTGACAAGGCTCCAAGAACTTTGGCCAACTCATCTATACCCACTAAAACATATCAAACACCAAAAACATAATAAATTTCTAATTCATTATTATTATATCAAATAACATAATTTAAATTTCATCCCTCTTGTATTTTAATCAATCACTTAATCATCCAAGGAAAACCATGACCTTACATAAAATGTGTTGCATCAAAATTTAATGAAACAATTAAAAAATAAAATAGTAAAAATGTAAAATTAGTCAAAATAAGTAAACCCTTTTCTATTACTAAAACAAAAAATATTCATAAAAAACATATCAAAAAAAGTTAAGAACAAAATTAAATGTCTGAATAATGGTAAATTTAAAATTCAAGTATTTATTAATTTCCATTTAAATACGGTACTAAATACTTTAAATTTCAAACAAAATCATAAAAAATCTACTGACATAAAATTATATATTAAATATTTTTTAAATTTGATGTGTCCCTCTCGAGAGAAAAAAGATTTAGAAGCTGTGATATTTTTACACTAAAAAGATATTTAAATATTTTATTTCAACAAGGTAAATAATAATAATAATAATAATAATAATAATAATAATAATGATGATGATGATGATAAAAATAATAATTATAATATATTAAATTCTTTGATTAACAAAACACATTTTGTTGAGATTCTTAATCAATTCCCCATTTGTTGTTAAATAGTTTCTATATCTGAGTTGAATATATATATATATATATATATATATATATATTATTTTTATTTTATTTTAGTTGTATATTAATTCCTTTATAGTTAAAGTGGAATGGACAATATACATTGATATTAAAATGTTCTTAATATTTAAAAATTTCAAGGATTAATATTTCAAAAGATCTAATATATGACCCGTATGAGTGATTTTAATGTTCTAAAATAAAACTATATACTATATATTTTTAAAATTTAAAGTGTCCCTCTCGATAAAAAAAAAAAAAAACCCTAAAATTAGTGTTTTTAACATTAGTCACTTTTAAGTAAAATAAAAAGAAATATTCATAAATCTTTTTACTCTGTAACAATTTTGTTAGTCTTCTGTCAATTTTATTTCAAGTAAAATGACTTAATGATTTCCTCTTTATTTATATATAAATTATTTGATTACATGAAAGAGTAACCTAGCCGTATTCATATTAATGCTAACAATTAATGAAAATAATTTAGTTGAAAATTAGGTAATGGAAAAAATTTACGCATACTACCCTTTGATTACATTGCAAATCAAAATATTAAATCATGCTTACAACATTTATTTTGCATTTTTTCTATCAAATTTCTTTTTGAAATATTTATTAAGTTTATGACTTGTTTTTATTTTCATGATATTGAACAAAATAGAATTATATTATCATATAATTATATAATTTTCAAGCATTATTCGATTAACATAATTGAACACCACGCATAAGGCAAATCGACAATACACTAAATAGGGAGTTGACCTAGTCGAATACCCAAAATATCCTTGTAAAACTTTTAGGATGCTGAAGTATATCCCCTAAAATGTACCAAGTATTCGCTTAGGTCAAATACCTGATACTTTGACTCCATTGCCTTTTGGGTTCTATCCCTTGAATGTACCAGGTATTCGGCTAGGCTGAGTACTTGATACTATGGCTCCAATGCCTTTTGGGTTCTATCCCCTAAAAAATATTAGGTATTGGGCTAGGCTGAGTACTTGATACTTCGACTCCATTGGCTTTTGGGTTCTATCCTCTAAAAAGTATTAGGTATTTGACTAAGTATTCAGTTAGGGTGAGTATTAGATATTTTGGCTCCATTGCCTTTTGGGTTCTATCCCTTGAACATATCAAGTATTTGGCTAGGCCAAGTACTTAATACTTTGGCTCCATTATCTTTTAGGTTCTATCCTTTTAACTTATCAGGTATTCGGCTAGGGAGAGTACCCGATACTATTACTTTCCACCCAGATCTCAAGACTCTTTGTATCAGGTACTCAACTTAGCCACTCAACTTAGCCAAATACTTGATAACCTTCTGAAGTACGCGATATTCGGCGTAACCAAATACCTAACATGTCCCATCCAACCTATGATGACCTACTTAAGGAAAAACAACTCAGATTATTTTATAAAAGATCATTAGGAATAAGATGAGTTCCCCAATGATAAATATAGATATATTACCTACAGAAGTAATCTTGAGAAAAGGCCCACTAAGGTATGTATAAATAACTACATGAATATCGAGGTAAGCCTTACTTGAGCATTGGGGTGCCTTTTGCAGGTACCCCCACCCTCTGGCTTGCAGATTACTATTTGAAGTAGAAGGAAGATCATCTAGAGGACGTAAGCAAGGAAAAAAATTAAAATTCATTTCATCTTATATATTTAATATCATTTATATATTTAATATCAATTAATATAATAATTGACCCATACATAGGGGTGGGTAAACAGGCCCAAGTCCATGGACTGGCCCACGAGACACGTGGTCCGCACGGGTTACGGACCAATTTTTTTAAACAGTTCATGATTATATCATATTTTTGGGCCCGCCCCACTTAACCCGTGGACTATACGGGTTTGCCCCGTGGGATCCACGGGTTGCCCGCAGCCCGCATTAGGTTTGATTTGTGTGACCCTGACACAATTATACTAGGTTTGATTTTCTCTTTTTACTTTAAACTTTTCTTTTAAAATAATAGATAAAAAAATATATTAGATAAGATAAAGATTTAAAGATAAAAATAAAAGATTTAAATTAAAAGATGATAAAGATAACAAAAGGATAAGATAAGAAAAATAAAAGATAATAGAAATAAAAGATTAAGATAAAAAAAAGATAAGTGATAACATGCTAAAAATCTTCCTTTTTGATATTTTCTCGATCTTTTTTTCTTTTAATCTATCATTTTCATATCTACAAGCCATAAATAATAAAAATATTAATTCTTATCATTTAAGCTAAAAACAATTGTTAAATAAATATTTTTAAAGATATTTCAATATATTTTTATTATAAAAAAAAGTTCACATCATATTTAGTAGTTATTATTGTAGCAGGCTAAAAACACTTTTTCTCCTCACGATTTTTTCTCCACCACACAGCCACGCACGCACGCAAGTCATACGACTCTTCCCCTTACAAGGAAAACAAAACGCGACTCACATTCACGCAGTCACGCGACACACCACAGCGACATAGCCTCGGCCCACCACCGCGCCACCATGCAAAGTACATCTATTCTCTCTCTAGAATTTGTTTTTATCCTATTTTTGTTGGGGTTGATTCATTGTTGTTGTACTCTTAAATGTGGAGATGGAGAAGGCTCAAGCTACTTCAAATATGGAATCATTTGTTGTTGGAGATGTTTAAATTTCATATTTTAGATTTATTGTTTGGATTTTCTTTTGTTAAAACATTATTTATTTTATTGATGTAATTGATTAATTATTGAGATTTTATTTACATTTGTATTGAACTTAATTTGATTGTATTGTATTTTTATTAAAATTGAAATTCTTTTAAAACTAGGCCCGTGGACCGGCCCATTTGACCCGCGGGGTCCGCAGGGCGAGGACGGACCAATTTATTTGGTCCGTGTAAGAGGATGGATTGGTCCGGTCCACTGTCAATGCGGACTTATGCGAACGGGCTTTACGCGGGGCGGACCCACTTACCCACCCCTACCCATACATGACATGGGTCATCAAACTAGTTTTATACGTCACAAACTTAACTGTGACACTGCTTTTAGCAACATCTAGAGATAAAATTATTCATATATTGCTGCGGAATGTGGAATGACAACAGAACTAGAATATCATCATTCTTGCAAGCAAGCAATTTGGAATGTGAAATACTTCAGATAGAGATTAGGCAGAAAAATTTGCTAACATATTTGACTTGACGTTCATGTAAGCATTTTATACATAATATATAGTCAAACAAAGCTAATGCAGCAATCCTCATGAAACTGAACCTGCAAGCAAGGGGAGCCTCCTAGTTGTACTAACATAAAGGTGGCAAAAAAGGGGACAACAGTAAACAAAAAGAAGTGAATATATCACCATGAGCATAACTTACACTTGCCCCACGAGTACAGTGACAGATAACAAAAGAAAAAAGGCAGCTACACATTTGCCTACTCTGTGCTAGCACAGGTTCTCTCAATCACCTTTGAATCTGTTCTTTGAGAGTTCCTGGATGGAGAACTTGATCCTCTTGAAGAACTATGTCCAAAAAGACTAAGTTTACCAATTTTTTTGGAGAAAGAACTCATAAATTTACGCGATCCGGACTTAGTCATATCCCTTTTCATGCAAACATGCTCCCTCTCTAGATCATTTAGTCTCATTCTTAGCCGAGCCAATTCAAGTTTAAGCTCGCAGTTTTCGCGTCTCAGTGATGCATAGTTGTCTCGTGGAGACATTGCTGCACTTAGTGCTCCACTACTTATGCGCCATGACTGGTGTATTGGCTTGGTATCATCTTCTGCGTAGGAGCAGGACAATGAATTTCTAAGTCTTAGTTGTTCAAAGTATAGAACTTGCACTATTGATTGGAGAGGAAGGCGCTCATTTTGTGCAGCATGTGCTCCAGCTTCTTGAGAAAGCTTTTGAAAATCAATCAATTTGCATAGTTTCTTCTTGTCCAAATCTGTCGAACCTTGATGAGCCTGAAATTGTATAAAGCAACGTCTTAAAATTGCAAAACCAATTTTAGTATTTTGATGAAGGAAAAAAAAAAATAGTATTTTGATGAGCTTGAAGTAACATAATCAACTAAAGTTCAGTATTTTGATGAAGGAAAACAGAATTTCTCTTGCCTCAGGGAAAATTTGAGAATAAGACATTAGACATCATATTTACAACATAAATTTGATAAACCAAGAAAAGCTTTTATCAATGACATCCGAATCTACTGTAGTTAGTTAGCTGTTTTATCTATACAATTATATAAATACTTCAATAAGAGAGAAGTTGGGTAGATATCCTTTTGTGAAGATGTAGAGAAAGTATATGTCTGGCATGAAATTGGAATTTTCTTTAGATTAGATTCATTCAACAATAACAGATTTAGTTCATTTCCTTGTTAAACTTGTTCACTGCAAGTAGAAAAATGTTGTAGAGATACAATCAAGCAAAGATAATAAAACATACTTTTAAGTAAATATCAATTGCTCGATATAACCCATCATGAACTGTGCGTGCATGTGCAGGTAAGGTTTCAGCGATGACCATAAACTTGGAAAGTTTTAGGTTTGCATCAGGGGCAATTTCAGCAAGGTAGTTATCCACTAGTTTTGACACTTTAATTAGTGCAGTTTGAGATGGTGAAGGAGGGCTGTCAGATTCAAAAACAGAAGTATCTTCTGGTTCTTCTTCACTATCATCCTGCTGACAGAAGTTTACCAAAATTCTATGAACTGTCTCAACATCAAATAAGGTATCACCTGCATGCCTGAAAGATGGTATCAAAATGTCATCAAGAGTGGCAACATCTAGCTGGGATCCAATTCTTCTTTCCAAGTCTAGCCTAGAAGCGATTGTACAATCAAGCATCACTGCACTTCGCAGAAGTCCAAAAAGGAAATTGATTGGAACAGCTAGTTTCTCAACAGGCAAAAGGCTAACAACGGTCTCAACCACAAGTTTTTCATGCAAAGTGGAATTTGAATCAACCTTAGTCTGGCTAGATGGATTCCACAAGCTGGATTTCTTTGTCAATTCTTTTTGTGCATAGTTCACAAGGGAAGCACCAATGCTCTCCGGTCGAACCCCACGACATTTCATGGCTGTTATGATTCTTTGATACATATCAATTCTTAGAACAGAAAGATCTTCTATCCACCAGTCACCATCACATTTGGCTTGCCTACTCATGTGTAACCTTCCTGAGCTGCTATACTCTAATCTTGAAAAACTAGAAGCTATTTGCTCTGCACATGCTTTTGAAGCTATTGCATCAATGCAGCGGCTAACTACTTTTAGCTCATCAGCAAGAGGAAGCAGGCTCTCACATTGTTGCAAGACTTCAACACACATTTCAAGATTCTTGCAAACTATACTATCAAGATATTCCTCGGCACGCGAGCCAAGGTTGTCTTTTGAAAAGTCTTCAGTCATTTCAAGGTAATCAGAGACACAACATAGCTGAGCAACATTTGTGGATCTGATCTCAAAGTTAATGCCATAACAAAATTTGGCTGCCAACTCAAAGCATTCAGCACCTCCTGGTAGATTTAGAAGCTCAACTCTTGAGATATCAGAATCCCTGTGTTCTGCAACTAACCTCCTTATTCTTCCACTTCTGGAGACAAGAGGAAACTTCATGCAAAAGAAATAAGAATTAGAACAATCATAGAGGAACTTCTGCATATTGTCATGTCAATATTAAAAATTATCACAAAACCGAAATTAAATGAGATGAGTACTTACCTTGTGCAATGAAAATGTTCCTCCATTTACTTCTATAGTTACATCACTTGGTACATCACGAAAAATCCTGCAAAAGGTCAATGGGTAAATCTTTCAGAAGATAAAAACAACAGTCTCGATCTTGACTTTAAATCAGAACAACTTATACACAGGGCCCTTTACTCAACATGATCTTTAAAAGAACATATAAGCATGTAAGAAAAATCATATTTCCTTTTTTTCTAAGGATAAAAGCACACATAACCAATTAGAAAGAAAAAGGCAATAATACCAATTAGATAATTGTTTTGGAATTAAGATGCATATAAACATATGACTTAAATATGTTTTTGATCCTTAATAAATATTTGATTTTTGCGTTTGTTTTCTAATAATTTTTTGTTTGCGTTAAGTTCGTAATAAAACAAAAATTTTGTTTTAGTCCTTGGCACTTACTTTTAGTCCCTACTAAATTAGAGAATTTTGTGTTTGCTCCATGGTAAATATTTTCCATTTGTTATTAGTAGGGATTAAAAGAAAATTCGTTAATTTATTAGGAAACAACACAAAATTCACTAATTTATCAGAAATTAAAACAAAATATCAATGGCTAAAAACAAAAATGCTGTTTTATTAGGGACTCAACGCAAAACAAAATTTTTTTAGGAAATAAACACAAAAATTGAATATTTATTAGAAATCAAAAACATATTTAAACTTAAACCTATCACACCACTTTTGCGCCTGCTCTACGGGACATAAATGGGAACACTTCAATCTTTCTAAGAACTACATGAAACGGAGAAATGAATAAGAAAAGAGATACGTGAATATGGTAACACTGAGTTATGTGACTATCATTCTAGAACAAATATGGTAGCAGTTTAAGGTCCAATTATAACATTTTTCTCAGTAAATGATATTGACTGCATTAATTCCACAGTGAGGACCGAACCAAAAGATGATGAAAAGAAAAGTCATTTTAAATTGACAATCCCATCAACCTTCTAGCTCAATTAATTAAATTAAGATACAGCATCCACCTGACAAAATTTTGGTTGGTTAATTTCACAATAGGCTTTGTTGATATGATCATTGTCAAGAACTCTGGCTTAACAAGAAAGGAAGGTGATCGACAATATGTCTCTTCACTCAGGGCATAAAGAAAGAAAAAAAAATGTAAAAATGAACTTGATTTACTGGAGATAAAATATTAACAATTGTTAAAGATACCATTGTACCGGCCATAAAATCAGAATCACAAACAGAAAACACAGTTCGCACTAATAATTCAGATCATCCAAGTAACAAAGCAGAAGGCATGATAATTCATTAATCACATAGATGATCATCAGTTGAACATTAGATACATTATATCATCATTTTATAACAATATTAGAACAGATCTTTAGCAAGTTCAGAACCATAGAAAAATCCAGTTCAGTTGCAACAGTCTCTAGCAGAATCTAAGTTAATTAACACAATTACAAGAATACATGACAAGCCATAAACTAATTGTTCAATAGATCACCTACTGACAACACAAGAAAAGATTGAACACTGGAAAGAAACTACTAAATGCACATGATAGTAATAAGAATGCCATAATATGCACAAACAGAAACTCCCTTCAAGCAACAATTTGTGTAGCAGGAAAACAAAAAAAGAATGCATGGGAAATTTACAACATAAAGTGAACTATGAGAAAGCATGAAACAAACCATTCATTGTTTCTTTGCCTTGTACCCTTGGCCAAGGATAACTGCTGCTGCTGGTGCTGTTGCTTGTCAGTAGTACGGTCCATAGGGAGTGAGAAAAAACAAGTAATATAGTAAAACAGAACAGAATGTGAAAGGAAAGATAAAAGTAAAGTAGTAGTGGGTTTAAGGTAATAGTGAAGGGAAAGAGACAGACCCAGTTGGAGATGTTGCTGTTGGGGGAGTTCTTTGGCCATTTTCGTTGAACAGGTGGTGCTCATTGCATAGAGTGCAATTGTCCAAAGCAATGGGCCTGTGATGTGGGTCACACCTAGCTTTACGCAACTTATTATACTTTATAGATAATATATTTTTAAATTAATAAAAATGAAAATAAACATATTATCTTGTATAGTGTATAATGTACACGACGATCCAATGAATTTAAAATAGACATGTTTCATCATGTATAGTGTGTATGGTACACTATAAATCAATATTTTGAAATTTAAATTCAACTAACCTGGTACGGCAGAAATTAGTTATGTCATGAGTTTATTACATTCATTGATTTTATCATGGTATAAAAATTCAGTTAAATCAATTAAATCTTGACTTCAAAATCTTATGGATTTCAAGTTTAATTTTTTAAAATGTTGCTTTATTGTGACACTACTATTTACTGTGTTTTTGCTATTGCTATGCCCCTCAATTAGTTTCAAAATTTTCAAGTTAGGTGCAAGGAAAAGTCAGTGATTTTGTGCGAGTGTGAGTGAGACATAATTATTTTTTATTCGTTCGGTGGTTTTTCATTTTTCTTGTTTTCTTTAAGGGGTTAAAGAGGCGCAAAAAGGGAAGAGAGGTGCTAGTAGTTGTTCCTTTAACAAAGGGTTTGTGGAGAAAAGTAAAAAACGTTGCTCAGAGGAACAAAATGAAAGTGGGAACAAAAGTTGTTAAACAGGTCTTGACAATTTTGTCATGTTACTCTTTCTGTCTCCTTTACTCCAAATTTCATCATTTTCTTATCAATAAATTATGATTGTCACCAAGGCTTGAATATATTAGGGAGTATTTTACGGGTGAGTATTTTAAATTCTTAAAAAAACGAATTACCCCTTAAATTCCCTCATTCATACGCAGGGTAAGGGTAACAATGGGAACGTTTAGTTCATGTATATTTTTTTTAGTCTTGGAAATATAGGAGTGGAAAATTTTTTCCAGGTTTGTTCAAAATAATAAAATAATTAATCTTAGACATATTTTATTTTGAGATAAATTATAATCTCACATTCAATCAATTTTAATTGGAAGAATCTTTGTAATGGCGTGTTCGGTATAAATGTGATCTTGACTATAAGATAGAAAACTTGTATAGCATTTACATAGAAATTGTTTTGCGGATAGGTTAGCAAATTATGGGCTTTATAATCATGAGCTTGTTTGGCCAAAGGAATGGTCTTCCTAGCTATAGGTTTTGTTGATGGTGGGTTTGGCTTGGTCCCCCACTTTTGATTGTGCTCTTATTTTTTCTTCTTTTTAATAATAGAAGGTGATAGTGCATAGGATAAATAGTGTTTCTCGTGTCAACCTAGTAGAGATCATTGGTTAACTATGTTGATGTTCATACCTCCTATTTCATAAAAAAAAAATTACATAGAAATTGTGAGATTTTTGCATATTGATTATACTCGGTAAAAAAACATTTTTAATATGATAAAGATATTTTAGTAAGTATAATATATATTCTCTGGAAAAAAAATATCTTAACCAAACAACTTTTTTAATTATTCCTAAGAATATAAAAAAATATTTCCAACCAATTTTAATAGTTAATCAAACACATTTTTAAATAATACTCAAGATTAACATTTTCATGTTATATTTCCAGGAAAAAAATATTCACAGGAATAAAAAGAAACTTATCCATGAAATAGATGCCCCCAAAGTAACTTCCTTCATGTTGCTCCTTTACTTCAAAAGCTTTTTCCCACAGTATTTGGTTGCTCAGTGGTCCGGAGGGTGGGATACCTATAATAGGTACTACAACGCTCAAGACAAATCTCAACTCTAAGCAATAAATAAGTGTAAAAAATGAAAATCATGAGTGCCTTTACCTCGAGAATTCCACCCCTATTTATGCATACCTTAATGGGCCTTGAACTTGTGAGCTTTTGTAAGTGATTACCATTTAGGCAATTTGTTATGGTGTTAATTGCACATAGAATCTTGGTTAATACATACTTATAGTTTATTGTTATGCTATTCTTCCATGACATATTCGATTATTCAGTCTGCAGAATGTGACTTGTTTTCCATAATTTATTTTATAAGTGATTTAATTAAATTTAATTTAAGTGTTTGAATTAATTAATTAATTAATGAGTTAGTGATTTGATTATGTGCGTATGTGGTTAATGAGTTTTAGTGGTTTGGGCTTAAGAGGACGGGTGGGTGTGTATAGTAAGGCTTAGGTTTGAAAGGGAGGAATTCCTAAAGTCATAAACCCTCCCTAAACTCTAAAGAAAATAAAACATCACACAAAAAATATCTTCTTTCTCTCCAAGAAAACGCATTCCTTAAGGATTTGAGAACTTAGTTGTCTTGTTCAAATGAGGTCCTTTTCTCCTCCCTTTAGTGTTCATTGGTTGTCCTTGGTGTAGTAAACACCTTTTCTCCCTCTCTTAAATTCCATTTCCGCTTTCTTTATGGGTCTGACTTTGGATTGCTTTCTGTAAAACCCTGATTGAATCATACCAGAATGAAAGAAATCCAAGGTTGGGTAGGTATGATACTGTATAGTTGAAGATGACTTAAAGGAATTGATTGGTACTATCTATACAACCAAGATGCATCTACCTTTTGGTAGTTCATCACTTAAAAACTCCATAGTTAAGTTTGCTTGGTGTGGAGCAATTATAGGATGAGTGACCTTTTGGAAAGTTTCCTGAAAAGTGTGAACCGAATGCAAAACCGAATTTATATTGGTTCGGCCACAACCCATGCCTACGTCCAGTCCCCAAGCAACCCGTTTGAGATTTCCACTATCCTTGTAAAATCCTTTACAAGCAATGAACTACAAAGGACTTCCCTCCTTTGTGTTCAGTGATTACAACCAAGAAGTTATTCCCACTTCTTGCAATGAACCCCAAGGAACGTTGGTCCCTTGTGTCCAGTGATAACAACCAAGAAGTTATACACACTTCTTGCAATGAACCCAAAAGACGTTGGTCTTTTGTGTCCAGTGATCAACCAAGAAGCAAATCTTGCAATGAACCCAAGGAACGTTGGTCCCTTGTGTTCAATGTTTGCAACCAAGAAGATCTTCTCTTGAAAATAGTCACCAAGAGTAGGTCTCTTGAAAAGGTTTTTGTAAGAATGGAGGAGAGGAAGAAAATAGAATAGCAAAAGTTTTTGCCCAATGAACTTTTCTTGACAAAGTAAATGTTGAACAAAAACTCTTAGAAAGATGTTGAGAAATTGGTTATTTGAAATTCGCGCCATGATCACATATTTATAGCCATTTGATGGCTCTTGAAGAAGCCATGTTAAAAGTTGTCACTTTTGGCAATTTCTTCAAAACCAGTCACTTTAAAAGTTGTGACTCTTGGTTGGCAATTTTTTCAAAACTAGTCACTTTAAAAGTTGTGACTCTTTGGCAATTTCTTCAAAATCAGTCACTGGTAATTGATTACCATAATGGTGTAATCGATTACACAATTTATTTTATCAAAAGTTGTGACTCTTCATGTTGAGGTTTGAAATCCAACGTTCAAAAACCACTGGTAATCGATTACAAATATTGTGTAATCGATTACACTATTTTGAAAATATTTTTGACCGTTACAAGATAATGGTAATCGATTACATGCCCATGGTAATCGATTACTACTTTGTAAATCAGTTATAAAATGTTTTGGGTTTCTGGTAATCGATTACTACCTTATGGTAATCGATTACTGGAGAGTAAAAACTTTGGTAAAAGATATTTCTTGAAAAATTCTCTTGGACAATTTTGTGTTGTTCAATCTTTTCTTTGAAAAATTCTTTTTAACTTACCTTGATGCTTTTCTTGAGGTTCTTGCGTATCTTGAGTCTTCTCTTGATTCTTCACTTGAATCTTCTTGATTCTTTAATAATCTTTGGCATCATCAAAATAATCTTTGAAGCTTTGCTTCTACAATCTCCTCCTTTTTTATGATGACAAATCCTAAAATCAAGAGAATATATGCAATATTTGATCTATCATTCACTCATCCCTTTCTCCCCCTTTTTTTTTGAATTTGTGCTTAATTTAAAACTTAGTAAATAATTTTTATGTCTTGGTTTCTAAAATACCCATTTTCTCTCCCCTTTTGGCAACATCAAAAAGCCAAAGTGCGTGGAAAAGTAAAATCATACACAAGACATAACTAAATCATATCCATAAATACCAGTCATAGTCATATACCAATAAGGTAACTAAGTTTAAACTCATAACACAAACAACTAAGTGCAAATAAATAATATAACCAAGTTTAGAAAACACACAACTAACATAAAGTCATTAAAATATAGCCAGATACATGGCAAAGAAATATTAATCTAAATCTATGAAGGCGGTGGTAGAAGGTCGAAGCACTGACGGATGAAACTCACATCCTCCTCAAGCCGATCAATATGAGTATCCATGTCTGCAAATCGTGTATCAATGCATCTTTCCAGGGAGTCAAAACGCTCACCGACATACGTGTATAGTCCATCCAGTCTATCGAGAACGCTTTGCATAAGGGATGAAGAGTCATCCCTCTGAGGAGGTGGTGATGGAGAGCGGTCCTCTGCTGCCTGTGTAGGAACGTCCTTCTTCACC
Source organism: Glycine soja (assembly GCF_004193775.1). NCBI lineage: Eukaryota > Viridiplantae > Streptophyta > Magnoliopsida > Fabales > Fabaceae > Glycine > Glycine soja. The sequence continues at coordinate 27,528,538 of NC_041019.1, forward strand.
CAAGAGCCATCACGCTCTTTGTGGTATCCAAAGGAAGTAACTACTCCTGCCCCAATAGAAAATGATCTCTTGACTTGAACAAATGTCTCAGAGTCAAGAGGGACATCAAAATGATGCAAGAATAGAGTAATTAGATGAGGATAAGGAAGGGTTGCATTTGATCGCAATGCCTTTTGCATGTGATATCTGACAAGGTGGGCCTAGTCGATTTGATGACAGGTAAGTAAAACCAACATTACAACCAAGTCTTCCTCAGAAACCTTAGCAAGGTTAGATGACCGAGGAAGAAGGATATGCACAATCAGATAGTGCATGATGCGACATTCAAATGCCAATGATCCGGCAAGTAATTTACCGGTCATATCCGCTTGATTGGTGCAAACCAACCTGCGGGCATCATGACTGGAGAAGTCAAACTTCCTGTCCTCATCAATGGTGCCCTCAAATGGTACACCATCACTAGAAAATTGGGTTAACTCAAAGAAAAGGGATTCATCAATAACCATTTTAATTCCATATACCTCTGAAACTAGGGTACCCTCATGAATTGGATTAACCCGGAGTTCTAAAATGCTTGAAAACAGTCAAACATTTCATCATCAAAGAACTTCAAGTCAAGAAACTTAGGGTCACACCCTGGCAATCAATTCAATAAGGACCAGGGTGGACCTTCCAACAAGCCACCTCAACAAGGGCCAAATATTTTTCAGAGGACCACCAAACTGGAGGAGACACTAGCTTAGTTTATGCAAGTGACCATGTCCAACCATAAGAGTACTGAGTCAGCCATGAAAAACCTTGAGATCCAGGTGGGTCAACTGGCCAAACAGTTAGCAGAGAAGTCATCCAGCAGCTTTGGAGAAAATATTGAGAAGAATCCCAAAGAAGAGTGCAAAGTTGTTATAACAAGAAGCAGTAAGCTTGTGGCGGCTGAGGATGAGGATGTTGTTGCTTTGAAGGAGAAAGTTGCTTTGAAGGACACTACTACTAAAAAGAAGAATGAGGTAAGAGACGAGAGGTGTCAGTGGAGGGAAAAACCAATAATTGTTGGAAGGGAAGAAATAAAAGACAATGAAAAAGAAATAGAGGGAGGAAAACAAAAAGAAAAAGAAGAAAAACAAAAAGTTGAAAAAAATAAAGAAGAAGAAAAGAGTAAGAGTGAAAAAGAAAGAGAAAAAAGTAAAGAAACAACTTCAGATGAGGGAAAGGAAGTGCCATACCCTTTGGTACCTTCCAAGAAAGATAAGGAATGCCACCTGGCGAGATTCATAGATATTTTCAGGAAATTGGAAATAACTATGCCATTTGGAGAAGCTTTGCAACAAATGCCACTCTACTCAAAGTTTTTAAAAGACATGTTGACAAGGAAGCACAAGTAGATTCACCAAGAAAATATAGTTGTGGAGGGTAATTGTAGTGTTATGATTCAGAAAATTCTTCCACCAAAGCACAAAGACCCTAGGAGTGTGACCATTCCTTGCTCAATAAGAGAAGTCACACTGGGAAAAACTCTCATTGACTTGGGAGCCAATATCAATCTGATGCCACTCTCCATGAGCAGAAGACTGGGAGAGTTGGAAATCATGCCCACTAGAATGACTCTATAGTTGGCTGACCGTTCCATTACCAGACCATACGGAGTAATTGAAGATGTTTTGGTCAGAGTAAAACATTTTATCTTCCCAATAGACTTTGTTGTAATGGATATCTGTGAAGATAATGACATTCCCTTAATCTTGGGAAGGCCATTTATGTTAACTGCAAGTTGTGTAGTTGACATGGGAAGAAAGAAACTGGAAATGGGCTTTGAAGATCAGAAAATTGATTTTGATTTATTTGTAGAAGGCAAGCCTATGCCAGAACAAAATGTTTGCTTACAGGTAAGGGAGGTTGAACAGGAGGTCCTGAAGGTGAGGGCCAAATTTTATATCACCTATTGAGGTATATGCATCAAGCTAATGACGTTAAAAGAGCGCTTCCTGGGAGGCAACCCGGTTCTGATTCCTTTCATTTTGTTTTTCATGCATTGCATAAGTTGGAATTTTCTTTATAATCATTAAAAAAAGGGGATATCAGCTTATAATGAGTCATAGATAGTGGGGGGTTGTTTTAAATGTTTTGAGAAAGTGGACTGAAAATAACTTAAAAACATTTTCATGAAAACAGTCCACTCATTAAGCGCATATCATGAGCTGAGCGCATCTCCTTCTTTCGCTAAGCGCTCAAACCCCTACATCTCAAGGTGATTAGCTCCTATGGGCGAGCTTAGCCTAATTCAATCTGATTTGAATTGGGCTAAGCGAGAGTACACTCGCTAAGCACATCGTGTTTGTGGCCTAAGCGAGGTGTACCTGCGCTAAGCCATATTCCTTACGGTCAAATTACTGGTTTAATTGAGCTAAGCGCGACCCATTCACGCTAAGCGAAATTCCTTGCAGCCTGAATGAAGCTAAGCTAGCAACCGTTCGCTAAGTGCATGCCCACATGTATGCAAGATGCAGTATATTCGCTAAGCCGACCTTGAAATTGGCTTAGCGAGAGTTGCATGTTTTCTTATCTACATAATTCGCTTAGCGTGCTGCTTTGCGCTAAGCGCTAGCAAAAAAAATATTTTAATTAAAAACAATTTGAATTTCAAATGGGCCCCGTGTTGGCCTGCCAAGAAAGGAGGCAGAAAGCCAAACGTCTCTCTCGCTTAGCGGATTGACTTGCTAAGCGAGTTGCTCGAAAAATTGATAAGTAAAGTGTAACAACAATTACACTTACACTTACCCCATTTTTTTTTCAAAATCTTTCCTGCAACCTCTCTATCTTCTAAAATTCATGCATAGCATCTTCGAGTTCATCTTGCATTGTGCATCCTATCTTCACAAAGCATATTCAATCCAAGTAAGTTTCCAACTTCATTTTTGCTTCTTCTCTTGTTAATACCTTAAGATAGAAGACATTAGGTTAGCAATTTGATTTTTAGGTTTAGATTGTAAGTAGAATAGATAAAAGTTAGGACTTTGTTAGGAGTTGTTAGGGGTAGATAGTTTTGATTGTGTTGCATGTCTGATAGGGGCCTCGTAGAGGCCTAATAGAGGAAGTTGAAAGACTTCTTTGTCTGCATTTTTTTCTGGAAAATGTGATGAAATCGCTAAGCGCATCAGACGCACTAAGCGAGTTCATCAAATCTACTTGAATTTATGCATTTCCAGACGAACTCGCTAAGCTAGCATGTCTGCGCTAAGCGAGTTCATCCATTTTGTTGAATGCTTGTCTTCCTTATGAACATCGCGGCTAAGCAAATGCCGTGTGCGCTAAGCCACTATACAGATCATTAATGACAAACCTGTGGCTAAGTGAGTGTTGTCTCGCTAAGCCCAGGTACCTTAGACAGATATTTTTGTTGACTGCCTCACGCTAAGCCGCGCCTGGCCCACCTAAGCACTATTCATTGCAGAAGAGGTTGGGCTAAGCGAGCCTAGTGGCTAAGCCCACATAACTTAATCAAATTTTGGAAGTGTTGCTCGCGCTAAGCGCTGCCCTCGCGGGCTAAGCGCTATTCGTTGCGGCATGCATAAGGCTAAGCCGGCACTGATCGCTAAGCCATTGTGTGAAATAAAAGTGCTCTGCGCTAAGCGAGTGCCTATCTCGCTAAGCCAATTATGCAGAGAAATTTTTTTTGTCATCACTGGCTAAGCGCAACTCTATTGCACTAAGCCCGTGTGTTGTTTTTCCTAAGGTGCACTAAGCAAGCTGCGTCTCGCTAAGCGCACGTTGCCAATTTCAGTTTTTATTTTCTGTTTCAATTTTGATAACTTATGGTCTAATAAATTGATGGGTTCTTTTTATTGTAGATGGCATCCAGGAAGAGGAAGAGCACTGCTTCCAAACCTCAAGCTCAGTATGATACTAGGCGATTCCTGTAACGACCCGCCTCGTTGCTACGATATCAACACTCTAATATGCGATAATTTCGATTTTTATAGAAAGAACTACCTTAATTTTGCTTATGAAAATAGAAGTAATTTTGTCACAACATACATTCATCCAACAACATGCCATTACTTAAGTGAATATACATAATTATATAGAAACAGTAACTCGGTACATGTCATACACATAAACGAAAATTAAATCTATTCATAAATATAATTAAAATCCAAGTTTTACATCTTTAACTCAACAAAATAAAACTTAAAACCAATTGCGAAGGAGTTGATTACAAAACACAACTCTCTCCCAAAATAATGCCAACGTCATCACGTCGGCTTGGCGGCTCCTCAACAGAATCTGACTTCCTGCACCCTGCCATTGTCATTCTGCTCCCACGAACAATGTTCGTGATCATCATAGGTATCAACCACACGATACAAAATTGTAAGGGTGAGTTCATTATAAAAAGAACCAATACCAAATCCAAATGACCACAATTAGCAAGGAACATAGGCAAACATTATGAGCTTACACAACATTCATTATTCAACACTCACATCCAACAGTTATTCATCATCCACATCCAACAATTACTCATCATCCATCCATGGATCCAATCAAAACAGCACAGAATGATGCATGCACCCGACTCAACACTCAGATGCAATGTGGTACGTACCAACAACCAAATCTTAGGAAATAGCCTACGCGTGTCCACGCGACACTCTAAGTTAGGGAACCATGCAGAGTTCATCGAGACCACCCGGTTGTGCACGTAACTGCCCCCCTCCCATAGGTGATCAGCTTGGGAGCCCAAAGGAGTTTCCTACCAGGTGACAAGTCCCCTCAGTACAAAGTACACTCTGCCATAACTACTCTATTTACTATGTCATATGAGCTACGAACATGGCCAAAAGTAAGTGCCAAATACCATGGACCAATTAAAGCGCCTAAGCATCCCCTCAGAAATGCTTAGATTCTCTAACCACGCTTGTCACCCACGTCTGGGCCATCCGACAAGGTCAGTGCACTTCGCCCCTCACAAACATACACAACATCCAATGTATGAACGTGGCCCAAAGCAAGTGCCAAAGACCCTGGAAGGTCAGTACACTTCGCCCCCACAAACATACACAACATGCACATGCCAATGCATTTCCAACATCAATCAACATTCCATTTTCACATCATTCTCAGCATAGATATCATCTCCTCTCAAAGACGTTATCAACAACAACAACAACCTCATTTCATATTCACATAATCATCAAAAATACCATCAATTCATGTTGGCATGGTCTTTATTAACAACGTCATCTCAAATCAATGTCATCATAATTATCATTATCACCACATATCAAATAAAATCCTCAATAATGACATCAACAATAAATCGCATTCCGCACACACACACACACACACACACACACACAGATATATATATATATATATATATATATATATATATATATATATATATATATATATATATATATATATATATATATATATATATATATCTTTCATGCCTGAGATTCACACTCCCAGGTCTTCAAACAACACAAATCAAATAAAGACAACAATATCATTCATCACAGTAAACATATAAACATCGCATCCCATTCGTCAAAACATAGTTTTTTTCCTGAAAAACCAGCATGCATATCAATAACGATTATACCGCATCCCATTAGTTGAAAACATCATTTTCTATAATGGAAAAATTAGCATGCAACAGGGATAGGCAGTTATCCTCATAGCTAGGTTCCCTGACCCTAACTATGGTGTTAAAACGGTAAATTTTATAATAAACTCCCCTCACCTATTGTGAGCTACCCGCGGGTTCCTCGTCACGTCACTTGGAGATTTCTTTTTCTTCTCCGCTTATCGGTTCCACGCAATCCTCTACCATGCCAAAATGAAGGAAGGAGACTTAATATGAATTTTAGAAAACAAAGCTAATAACAATGCTCTTGGTCAAACACCCACATCACTACATGAAAGGGCTGAGAGCATTTAGGGTTTTACAAAGGAACATCATTTTGAAATTCCGACCACGCCAATGTGACTGGGGTTCAGTGTAGGTTACAAAAATAACATGCATTTCATGAAAGGATAACGTTTACAAAGTTTCCTTCTCTAGGGTTTTTCAGAGGAAGCGTAAAACATGCAATGACGGTTCTAAAGTCAGAAAAGATGCAAAGACAAGATGAAACTAACAAGGAACAAACATAGAACCATGGTTACCTCGAAGGAAAATGAAAGGTCAGCTTAGGGTTTTGTTCTCTACTGAAACCGCGAGGCAAGTTGGAAGATTTTGCTTCGGTTGAAGGGTTCCTCTCGGTGTGGGGTCTCAACGGAGAACAATGGCGGTTTGTGGTGGCTAATGGTGGCTGTGGGTGATGGAGAAAAAGCTTGGCACGTTGGAAATGGTTTTGGAAGAAAGAAAGGAGAAGAAATGACGTTTTTCCAAAGCTACTTGGACGACAAGACTCAAAACGCACAAGTGAGCAATGCTCTCGGGAACGGAAACGTCACGCACACTCCAGACATCTTCTTAGAGATCCCAACGGTCATATCCTGGAAAAGTGTATTGGGAAGCTGTAAACCAAATTTCAAGAAGATCCAACGGTTAATGAAAGCTGGGAAGCGTTTTTACTGAGGCAGCTTCATGTAGCTTCCTTGAGAAGCTTCATTAAGAGGCTTCCTCGAGAAGCTTTCTCGTGGCTTCTGTGAGAAGCTTTCTCAAGAGGCTTCTTTGAGAAGCTAGATCCTTATCTACCTACACCCCTCTATTAACTAAATTAACCTCCTTGAAAATAATTACGGCTAAAATAACACAACAAAATAATCAAACATCAAATATATTTACTAATAATATATAGATATATATCAGGGTGATACAACTCTCCCACCCTTTTAGAAATTTCGTCCTCGAAATTTACCTGACTTGAACAAGGATAAATGAGCTTCTCGCATCCGACTTTCTAATTCCCACGTGGCATCTTCTTCTGATGCACCTCCCCAGATCACCTTGACCAACGGAATCTCTTTCCCTCTTAGGTGTTTTGTTCGCCTATCCTCGATCCTCAAAGGCAATGTTTCATATGTCAAATTCTCCTTCACTTGTACATCATCCCATTCAATCACATGGGATGGATCATGTATATACTTATGAAGTTGAGACACATGAAAGACATTGTGAAGATTAGAATGAGACGGGGGTAATGCAATTTGGTATGCCACAGGGCCAACTTTCTTAAGAATTTGGAAAAGACCAATAAAGTGAGGTGTGAGTTTTCAGAATTTCAATGCTCGACCAACCCTAGTCCATGGAGTGACTCTCAAGAATACATGATCACTAACCTCGAATTTCAGATCTTTCCTCCTCTTATCATGATAACTTTTCTGCCTACTTTGAGCAGTCATCATCCTTTCTGGATCAACTTGACCTTCTCTGTGGTTTGTTGTACCACTTCCGGTCCTAAGGTGAAGCCTTCTCTGGACTCTAACCAACATAGGGGTGTCCTACACCTTCTACCATACAAATCTTCATAGGGAGCCATGCCAATGGTAGAGTGAAAACTTTTGTTATAAGTGAACTCTATCAATGGAAGAAAATTCTCCTAGCTTCCCTTCTGCTCTAAGACACACGCCCTCAAAAGGTTCTCCAATGACTGAATGGCCTGTTTAGTTTGGCCATCAGTCTGAGGATAGTAGGCTGAACTTAGTCTAAGCTTGGTTCCCAACGCTCTATTCAAGCTCTTCCAAAATCTAGAGGTAAACCTAGGATCTCTATCAGATACTATGCTAGATGGCACACCATGTAATATGACAATCTCACTTATATACAGGGAGGTCAACTCAACTTCTCCAAGGAAAATATGATATTAATGGGAATGAAGTGAGCAGACTTAGTCAGTCTATCAACAATAACCCAGATAGAATCTAAACCTCTAGGGGTTCTAGGTAGTCCTACCACAAAATCCATGGAAATACTATCCCACTTCCACTTGGGTATCTCTAAGGGTTATAACATCCCTGAAGGTCTCTGATGTTGTATCTTAGTCTTCTGACAGACTAGGCATGCATAGACAAACTCACTAACCTCTTTCTTCATGTTGGGCCACCAAAACATCATCTTTAAATCCTGATACATCTTGGTAGCACCAAGATGGATGGTCAAATTACTCCTATGTCCTTCCTCTAAGATCATCTTCCTAAGTTCAGGCACATTGGGAACACAAATCCTATCTTGAAGTCTCAAAACTCCATCTGCTCCAACATTGAAACTACTGTCCCTTCCTGACTTTATAGCCTCTAACTGAGTCCTTAGAAAAGGATCAATCTTCTGACCTTCCCTGATATCACCTAGTAACTCACTAGTAATCCTCAAAGTTCCTAATCTTACACTATTAGGAGTAACCTCACATGCAAGACTAAGGTCTCTAAACTATTCCAGAAGATCCATCTCCCTAACCATCGAGGCAGACATATGTAGAGATTTCCTACTCAAAGCATCAACCACTACTTTGGCCTTATCGGGATGGTAGCTAAGCTCAAAATCATAATCCTTGAGAAACTCTAACCATCTCATTTGTCTCATGTTCAGCTCCTTCTGACTAAACAAGTACTCAAGGCTCTTATGATCACTAAACACCTCGAACTTAGAGTGAAACAGATAGTGCCTCCAAATCTTAAGGGCAAAAACCACAACAGCCAATTCTAGATCATGGGTGGGATAATTCCTCTCATGAGTCTTAAGTTGTCTAGAAGCATAGGCCACTACTTGGCCATTTTGCATCAACACTCCTCCTAAACCCATCTTTGATGCATCCCAATACACCTCAAATGGTTCTCTCGGGTTAGGCAAAACTAGCACTGGAGCGGTCATCAATCTTTCCTTAAGGGTTTGGAAACTATGCTCACACTAGGTATCCCACACAAAAGCTTGACCCTTACGAGTCAATTTAGTCAAAGGTAGAGCCAACTTGGAGAAACCTTCTATGAATCTTCGGTAGTATCCTGCTAAGCCCAAAAAAACTCTTAATCTCAAAAACAAACTTAGGACTCTCCCACTCCAAAACAGCTTCTAGCTTAGATGGATCTACAGCTATACCCCCTAGAGATATCACATGCCCTAGGAAACTAACTTTCTCCAACCAAAACTCACACTTGGACAACTTAGCATAGAGTTGTCGGTCCTTAAGGGTATGTAACAAAATCCTCAAATGTTCTTCATGCTCCTCTCTAGTCTTGGAGTATACCAAAATATCATCTATAAATACTACCACAAAACTATCGAGGTAAGGGTGAAAAACTCTATTCATGTAGTCCATAAACACTCCTGGAGCATTAGTCACACCAAAGGGCATGACTAGATACTCATAGTGATCATAAGGGGTCCTAAAAGCAGTCTTTGGTATATCCTCAAACTTCACTCGGATCTGATGATAACTCGACCTAAGGTCTATCTTGCTATACACACAAGCTCCTACCAGCTGGTCCATAAGGTCATCTACTAGGCAAAGGGTACTTATTCCTAATCGTCACCTTATTCAACTGGCAGTAATCCAACACAATCTCATGGTTCCATCTTTCTTCTTCACTAGCAACACTGGGGCTCCCCACGGAGACACATTGGGCCTAACAAACTGCTTATCCAACAACTCCTCTAACTGTTTCTTAAGCTCAGCTAACTCTATAGGAGACATCCTATAATGAGCTATGGATATGGGTCCAACACCAGGTACTAAGTCTATGGAAAACTCTATCTCTCTTTCAGGTGGCAGACCAAATATATCCTCAGGAAACTCTCTGACAATAGGGAAGTCACACATAGAAACCTTTGTCTCTATTTCCAGGTTAGACAAAATCATGTACACTTGAGCATCTTCCTTTAAAGATGTCATAACTTTGTTGGCAGAGATAAACATCATATCTTTACTCACTACAGAATCATCAAACACCACACTTTTATCAAAACAGTTTAACAAGACATGGTTGGAAGATAACCAGTCCATACCAAGAATAACATCAATCTGGCTCAAAGGCAAACAAATCAAATCAATCAAGAATGTTCTACTAGAAATCTCCACAGGACAATTCAAACACACATAAGAAGTTAACACAAAACCACTAGTAGGGGTCTCCACCACTAGATCTTTATTTAAAGAAGACACAGAAAAGCTTAAGTTTTTCTACTTACAAACAGGATATAAAGGAATAGGTGGCACTGGAATCAAACAACACAAGCAACGAAATCCCATTTATGAAACATCTACCTTGGATTAGATCTATGGATCTCAAAGCTTCAGCACCATTAAGGGTAAAGACTCTTCCTGTGGCCTTTGGATGTCCAGTTTGACCATTCAGGCCTCTAACATTTTGCTCCTTCTTGAGTTGTGAACAATTTCTTAGAGTGTGTCCCTTTTGTCCATAATTAAAACATGTTACGCCTATATCGGGACAATTCGAGGAGATGTGCCCTAGCTTACCACATCTGTAACAAATGATATGAGTGGGAAAGTATTGGGTTTGCTACCATTACCACCTGTAAATCCCCTAGCAACAATCCTCTGATTGTCATGGCGGTTACCATATTGCTTAAGAGGAGTCGAATATGGTTTTCCCCAATGTTGAGGTCCATTCTTTTTGTTCCTCGTTGGACCTGTACTCCTATAATAGGTCGCCCTGTCTCGGGAGTCTTCATCCCAAATCTGACACATGTTAACCAAAAGTGGGAACTGACGAACACCTTGGTAATTCACAGCTTGCTTCACTTTAGGTTGCAAGCCATTCAGAAACTTTACACACTTGGAATTTTCACCATCTCTCCCTTGATAATGGGGAAAGTATCTCACCAGCTCCTCAAACTTGGTTGCATATTCGGCCACAGTCATGTTTCACTACTTAAGCTCCATGAACTCCATCTCCTTCTTGTTCCTAACATCCTCAGGAAAATATTTCTCCAAAAACACTCTCTTGAAGACATCCCAGGTCACATCTTGACCTTCAACCTCTAGGCATTGGTGAGTATTCTCCCACCAATACTCAGCTTCTTCCACTAGAGTATATGCACCAAAAGCAACCTTTTGCCCCTCCGGACATGCCATAACTTGGAAAATTTTCTCAATTTCCCTTATCCAGTTCTGAGCACCATCAGGGTTGTATCCTCCATTGAATGAAGAAGGGTTGTTTCGCTAGAAGCGGTCCAACCCTTGGTACTCAACAGCTCCACCAGCTTCTCCTCTATTCGGATTCCCTATAGCCTGAGCTAAGGCTTGAAGGGTATTCGCTATGGCACGATCATTCCGTCTAGCCATCACTCCCTATACACACCAGGGAGTTAGACTTGGAAGGAATACACACAAACAAAGAACCACACAACAATCACAACCATCACAAATTCCTACTCAGTTACTCTTGAGAATTGATGACTCAAGACACTAACACCCACTTTCTACCATTTGTATTTTTTGATCGCTTGCCATATCATTCCATTGCCCTTCACAAATTATATAGGTGGCCAGTCTGATAACCCGTGACATGGCATTGAAATTCATGGTATAGCAGACATCAGAAAAAACAAATCCAATATGACTACAACAATCAAATCTGTATAGCTCATTGAAACACAACTAGTGAGTAAGTGCTAATAGCAAACAACGAACATCAAACATCAGCAAACAACCAACATCACACATTCAACAAAACAACCAGAGAATGCACATAAAAACATAGCAGACTCACAACTCACTGGCCGAAAGGTTCAACCTACTCTGAAACCACTAAATGTAACGACCCGCCTCGTCGCTGTAACACCCTGTTGCATTATTTTTATCCATAATTATTTTCAAGGAGGTTAATTTAGTTAATAGAGGGATGTGGTAGATAAGGATCTAGCTTCTCAAAGAAGCCTCTTGAGAAAGCTTCTCAAAGAAGCCACGAGGAAGCTTCTTGAGGAAGTCTCTTAATGAGGCTTCTCAAGGTAGCTACATGAAAGCTGTCTTGGTAAAAATGCTTCCCAGCTTTTGTTAACCGTTGGATCTTCTCAAAATTTGGTCTCCAGCTTCCCAAGACACTTGTCCACGCTCTGACCGTTGGGATCTTTAAGAGATATCTTGAGTGTGCGCGATGTTTCCGTTCCCGAGAGCATTGCTCACTTGTGCGTTTTGAGCCTTGTAGTCCAAGTAGCTTAGGAAAAATGCCATTTCTTCTCCTTTCTTTCTTCCAAAACCATTTCCAACGTTCCAAGCTCTTTCTCCATCACCCACAACCACCATTAGCCACCACAAACCGCCGTTGTTCTCCGTGGAAACCCCACACCGATAGAAACCCTTCAATCAAAGCGGAATCTTCCAACTTGGCTTGCGGTTTCGGTAGAGAATGAAACCCTAATCTGACCTTTTGTTTTCCTTCGAGGTAACCATGGTTCTATGCTTGTTCCTTGTTAGTTTCAGCTTGTCTTTGCATCTTTTCTGACTTTGGAACCACCATTGCATATTTTACGCTTCCTTTGAAAATCCCTAGAGAAAGAGACTTTGTAAACGTTATCCTTTCATGAAATGCATGTTATTTTCGTAACCTACATTGAACTCCGGTCACATTGGCGTGGTCGGAATTTCCAAATGATGTTCCTTTGTAAAACCTGAAATGCTCTCAGCCCTTTCATGTAGTGACGTGGGTGTTTGACCCAGAGCATTGTTATTAGCTTTGTTTTCTGAAATCCATATTAAGTCTCCTTCATTTTGGTATGGTAGAGGATTACGTGGAACCGACGAGTGGAGAAAAAAAAGAAATCTCCAAGTGACGTGACGAGGAACCCACGGGTAGCTCATAATAGGTGAGGGGAGTTTATTATAAAATTTACCGTTTTAACACCATAGTTAGGTTTCGAGAACCTAGCTATGAGGATAATTGTCTGCCCCTGTTGCATGCTGAATTTTCTTTTATAGAAAATGATTTGTTTTTAACTAATGGGATGCGATAAAATTGTTATTGATATGCATGCTGGTTTTTCAGGAAAAACTATGTTTTGACGAATGGGATGCGACATATATATATATATATTTTGTGATGAATGATATTGTTGTCTTTATTTGATTTGTGTTGTTTAAAGACCTATGAGTGTGAATCTCAGGCATGAAAGAAATATATATATATGTGCGGAATGCGATTTGTTGTTGATGTTGCTATTGAGGATTTTAATTGATATGTGATGATAATGATAATTATGATGATATTGATTTGAGATGACGTTGTGAATAAAGATCATGTCAACATGAATTGTTGTTATTGTTGATGAATATGTGAATATGAAATGAGGTTGTTGTTGTTGTTGATAACGTCATTGAGACGAGATGATATTTATGTTGAGAATGACATGGAAATGGAATGTTGATTGATGTTGGAAATGCATTGGCATGTGCATGTTGTGTATGTTCGTGGGGGGCGAAGTGCACTGACCTTCCAGGGTCTTTGGTACTTGCTTTGGGCCACGTTCTTACGTTGGATGTTGTGTATGTTCATGGGGGGCGAAGTGCATTGACCTTCCAGGGTCTTTGGCACTTGCTTTGGGCCACGTTCATACGTCGTATGTAGTGTATGTTATGGGGGGTAGAGTGCACTGACCTTGTCGGATGGCCCAGACGTGGGTGACAAGTGTGGTTAGAGAATCTAAGCATTTCTGAGGGGATGCTTAGGCGCTTTAATTGGTCCATGGTCTTTGGCACTTACTTTTGGCCATGTTCATAGCTCATACGACACAATAGAGTAGTTGTGGCAGAGTGTACTTTGTACTTAGGGGGCTTGTCACCTGGTAGGGAACTCCTTTGGGCTCCCAGGCTGATCACCTATGAGAGGGGGGCAATTACGTGACAAAATTATAAAAATTACTCTGTATGTTGTGACAAAATTACTTTTATTTTTATAAACAAATGAAGGGAGTTCTTTTTATGAAAATCGAAATTATCGCATATTAGAGTGTTGATATCGTAGCGACTGTAACGACCCACCTCGTCGCTATGATATCAACATTCTAATATGCGATAATTTCGATTTTTATAAAAATAACTCCCTTCATTTGTTTATGAAAATAAAAGTAATTTTGTCACAAGATACATTCATCCAACAACACGCCATTACTTAAGTGAATATATAACTATATAGGAACAATAACTCGGTACACGTCATACACATAAGGAAAATTAAATCTATTTATAAGTATAATTAAAATCTAAGTTTTACATCTTTAACTCAACATAATAGAACTTGAAAACCAACTACGGAGGAGTTGATTACAAAACACAACTCTCTCCCAAAATAATGCCAACGTCATCACGTCGGCTCGGTGTCCCCTCACCAGAATCTCACTTCTTGCACCCTGCCACTATCATTCTGCTCCCACGAACAATGTTCGTGATCATCACAGGTATTAACCACACGATACAAAATTGTAAGGGTGAGTTCATTATAAAAAGGACCAATACCAAATCCAAATGACCACAATTAGCAAGGAACATAGGCAAACATTATGAGCTTACACAACATTCATTATTCAACACTCACATCCAACAATTATTCATCATCCACATCCAACAATTACTCATCATCCATCCATGGATCCAATCAAGACTGCACAAAATGATGCATGCACCTGACTCAAGAATTTCATGCCTGAGATTCACACTCTCAGGTCTTCAAACAACACAAATCAAATAAAGAAAACAATATCATTCATCACAGTAAACATATATACATCGCATCCCATTCATCAAAACATAATTTTTTTCCTGAAAAACCAGCATGCATATCAATAACAATTATATCGCATCCCATTAGTTGAAAACATCATTTTCTATAAAGGAAAAATCAACATACAACAGGGACAGACAGTTATCCTCATAGTTAGGTTCCCTGACCTTAACTATGGTGTTAAAACAGTAAATTTTATAATAAACTCCCCTCACCTATTGTGAGCTACCTGCGGGTTCCTCGTCATGTCACTTGGAGATTTCTTTTTCTTCTCCGCTCGTCGGTTCCATGCAATCCTCTACCATGCCAAAATGAAGTAGACTTAATATGGATTTTAGAAAACAAAGCTAATAACAATGCTCTGGGTCAAACACCCACATCACTACATGAAAGGGCTGAGAGCATTTAGGGTTTTACAAAGGAACATCATTTTGAAATTCCGACCATGCCAATGTGATCGGGGTTCAGTGTAGGTTACAAAAATAACATGCATTTCATGAAAGGATAAGGTTTACAAAGTCTCTTTCTCTAGGGTTTTTCAGAGGAAGCGTAAAACATGCAATGGCGATTCTAAAGTCAGAAAAGATGCAATGTGTCCTCTTCCAAGACATTTAAAGCACTTTATAGAGCTAGTCTTCTCTTGCATACTAGCCTTAGGGGGTTGCTTTTCTATTGTCTCTCCCTTATCATCTTCAGGCTTAGAAGGTGTAGCCCCTAAGATGCCTTGACCTTGGTCTTTCTTTGGATAAGAGTTCAAGCCATAAGATTTTGAAGTAGGCTTTTGATCGAACCTGGCAAGTGCATCGGATAGTGCAAGTAGTATAAAACGGTAAGAACCGAGTATCAAACTCTCGGGGAACTTGTGTTACTTGGTAAAGCTATATTCAGTGAATAGGTGTCTTGTATGAAAAGATATGTGTGGACTATTGATGCAAGCTCCATTGGAGCTTGTAGGCCTAGGATCTTCTTCATCAATGGATTCCTTTGCTTCTTGGAAGATGAATGGCAGCGGAATGGAGAAAGGGAAAGAGAGAGGAGACGCCACTTCAAGGAGAAGATGAGTCTAGAAGAAGCTCACCACCATAGGAGGCCATGGATAAGAGCTTGGAGGAAGAAGGAGATGAATGAAGGGAGAGGGAGAGAAGAGCACGAAATTTTGTGCTCTAAATGAGCTTTGAAATCTGAAGTTTAATATTCAAATCATCAAAGTTGAAAAAAATGCACACACATGACCTCTATTTATAGCCTAAGTGTCACACAAAATTGGAGGGAAATTCAAATTTCACTTGAATTTGAAATTGAATTTGTGGAGCCAAACTTTGGAGCCAAAATTTCACTAATTATGATTAGTGAATTTTAGTTATGGTTCAGCCCACTAATCCAAGATCAATTCCAAGATTCTCCACTAAGTGTGCTTAGGTGTCATGAGGCATGAAAAGCATGAAGGACATGCACAAAGTGTGACTATATGATGTGACAATGGGGTGTAGTAAGCAAATGCTCACCCCCCCCCTCTAAAATTTAATTGGATTGGGCTTCTACCAATTCAATTAAATTTATTTCCAACCACACACATCAAATATCCACTTTGTGCATGTGAAATTACAAAACTACCCCTAATACAAAAACTAGTCTAGGTGCCCTAAAATACAAGGGCTGAAAAATCCTATATTTCTAGGGTACCCTACCTACATTATGGAGCCCTAAATACAAGGCCCAAAAATAATGAAACCTTAATCTAATATTTACAAAGATAAGCGGGCTCGTACTTAGCCCATGGGCCCGAAATCTACCCTAAGGCTCATAAGAACCCTAGGGCCTTCTCTTGCATCTCTGGCCCAATCTACTTGGAGTTTTTCTATCCAATGCCCTTGCGGAGTAGGATTGCATCATTCCCTCCCCCTTGAAAAGGATTTGACCTCAAATCCTGAGGTTCTTGATACTCTGGGCTCCTTCCCTTAACACCTGTGAAAAGAACAAAAACATATGTATTAGTGGTGTTTAGTATGTTGAAGTAAGGTAAGGTCTGAAAACTCATTTCCTGGGCATCTTCCCATGAAGGAACATGGTTCCTCACCAACTCAATGAGTGGTGCTACAAGTATAGAAAAATATGGGGCAAACCTTTTGTAAAAGTTTGTTAAGTCTTGGAAGCCCCAAATTTTTCTTACACTTGGTGGAGCGGGCCACTCAGGAATGACCTTTATTCTCTTAGGGTTCATGGGAACCCTTTGATCACAATTTAAAAAATTAAGAAAAGTAAAGCAATAGAACATACCTTTTTCTGTATTTTCATGTTGATTATTCCTACCAAAAAGTATGACAAACCTAAGGTGTCCCATATGAGTGCCTAAGTTTGTATTGAAACTAAAAATAAGAACAAACCTACCTAATGAGTCCCTATGTACACAAATCATGAAGATGTTGGGTGCATGAGTAATTTTACAAACGAGTGTTGCACCACCCAAAGCATTCATCACACCACCTATTTTAGGGATTTGGTGCCTAATAATACCTATTTTGGGCACCAACAAAGCACAAGGATTTAATCTCTTGCGAACCAAAACCTCATCCAACAACTCCTTTACTTGAGGAATAAACTCAAGCCTAAGAGATGTGGCAATGCTAACAAGTGTCTTTTTACAAAGGAGAAAATGTGGAGGTTGTCTAAGAAGGGAAATTTCTTTAATATTTGTCTTTATTTCAAAATGTCTTTCCTTCTTAGCTAACCTCTTGGAGGAGACACTTACCTCCTTACACTCCTCCTTAACCATTAAAGGTTGTCCTTCTTCTTGGGGGTAGATCTCTTCACTAGATTCTTCCCCTTTTGCTTCTTCACTTTTACTAGAGGAAGGTGAAGTAGTAGCCTCATCTTGGCTACTATAAATGTCTTGGCCCCTCATAATCATGGTTTTCTTGGTGGGGCATTGAGAAGTAATGTGTCCTCTTCCAAGACATTTAAAGCACTTCATGGAGCTAGTCTTCTCTTGCATACTAGCCTTAAGGGGTTGCTTTTCTATTATCTTCCCCTTATCATCTTTGGGCTTAGAAGGTCTCACCCCTAAGATTCCTTGACCTTGGTCTTTCTTTGGATAAGAGTGAGAGCCATAAGATTTTGAAGTAGACTTCCTTTTAAGTTGTTGCTCTACCCTTATTTCCCAATCTAAATTGGCCTCTACATTGTCCTTCCCATGGAAGTATGGGATTTTAATGTTAACCTCTTGAGGCTTTCTTTCATTTTCTCTCCTATGGGAGTGAGGTCTAAGATGGGACCTATGCCTTCCTTCATAATAGTCACGAAGTTCTTCACTTAGGCTCTTGCAAGAGTTATGACTACTATAGGAGACATGTTTTTCTCTTTTCATTTCTTTCATTATTTTTCTTCTTTCTTCCTCTCTTATTTTCTTTCTTTCATCTTGACTTATTTCTTCCACTCTTTTTTTACCTTTTTCTTTTCTCTCTTGTTTTTCTTTCCACAACTTAAGGGATCTCAACTCATCTAATATCTTATACAAGGGGTCCTTAGGAGTAGAACCCTCACCATTAACACTAGATGAAGAATGAAGACTCATGTTGGTTCCTAAGTTATGGTTCTTTCTTGTTGGGGGTTTGAAAACAAAAGGTAAAATAAACTATGGTTGAAACTAGCCAAAATAAACACTAAAAGAGGTGTGAAAGATAAGGTAAAAACTAATTAGTAAAAGGCAAGCTATCTAGGCAGTTTGACAATGGAGGGTAAAGGAAATAAGCTATGAAAATAAGCAAGAAATTAAAGTGCAAGAAATGCAAACTAGGCGGATCCTAAGAGTGTTTGGATGACCTCATTTAAGGTTCCCAACAAAACACTCACTATCCTAAGGGGAAATTGCCTAAAATTATTACACACAAATGGAAGTAGGGTGACCTAGCGGAGGCTCCCAACTTACTTCCAATGAAAGGCCTTTTTGTTACAAAATTTGAAAGCAAAGCAAATTGCCAATTACAAAATTACAAAGAAAAAAGTCCTCAATTGTGGTGGCTATTCTCTCTTTAGTGTTTCACTCAATTTGGAGTGCTTCTTAGTCCAATAGCTCTTAAGGTGGTTGGCCCCTTGCTTCTTGACTCAAATTCTTCAAGATATGGCACCAATCCTCCTTTCCAATTCCCTATATGGCAACTCACAAGCAAGGAAACAAAGAGACAAGCAATAACCAAAGACAAAAAAAAAAAAATGAAATGAAAGCTAAACCAATAGAGTTTTAACAAGACAAATTTCCAAGGATTATTCAACAATTAAAGCAATGGAAAGCACAAAAAAGCAAGCTAGGACTCAAAGAGAAACCTAGAATGGCTCTAGAGTAGAGTAGAAAAACTAAAAAAAAAAAAAGACTCAAGAAACCTCTAGTTTTGGCACTTGTTTTCACAATAATTTTCAATTGAAATTTCAGAACTAGGATTGGTATAAAATATGCACCAATTATAGAACAAATTTTGAGCCAAAACAACAAGCACACTTTCCTTTCACTTTTCTTTTTTTTTTCCTGGACACTGATTTTTCTGCCAACTTGTGAGATTTTTCTTATTTTTTCCTTTAATCCAAATCGCTTGGTTCTTTTTTTATAATTTTGGTCCAGATGTCTAGAAAATTCGGTAAAAGTTTCAGCTCAAAAATCGTAGTGACCAATTCCCAGTAATTTATACACTTTTGTATGTTCAAGCTGCCTGCACCAGCGATTTCAACCTAGAAATCAAGAGTAGTGTTTATGTTGCTTAAGGCTTGGATAGTTACAATTTGTGTTTGCTTATGCTCAATTATCTTGAATAACACAATTCAAGAGAGCTTAAGACTTATTTGATTCACAAATCCAGCCACAACTCAGCACCACATCTCAACTTCATCATAGGCATCATGTAGGAATCTTAGAAAACAAAAAAAGAGTTCAACAACAAGACTACTTCTAGGAATTGATTTAGAACATGTTATGAACTAAATAACATGCATGAATTAGACTCAAAATTGAAAAGATAGGCTAAGAATGACAAGAATACATGAACAAATGTATCTAGAATTCAAAAAGCAAAATAAAAATTCAACACAAACTTAGAGCATAATGTGACAATTACTATGACTAAACATGACTCTAAGACAACATGGATTAAGTGATTTACACTTAGATTTTTGTGTTTTTTTTTTCTAATCAATATTTTGGAACAAAATTTAGATCTAAAGGTTCAGCACAAGAATATTATGAATGAAAATTGATAGAACCTAAAATCAACACAAAAACAAGATTCAAGAGTAGATCTACAAAATTTGAACCATTGAAATGCAAGAACAAGTGTAGATCTAAGATTTAATCGGTTTATTTTTTTTTGAATCTACTCTAAACAGCACCAAACCACAAGACAATGGAGGATATACATGGAGAATAAGATGAAGAACAAGGAATTAAAGAGAATTCACCGAACAAAAAGATAGAGGAAGCAAAAGAACATCACCTAGATGAAGATGCTCTTGATACCACATGATGCAAGCTCCATTGGAGCTTGTAGGCCTAGGATCTTCTTCATCAATGGATTCCTTTGCTTCTTGGAAGATGAATGGCAGCGGAATGGAGAAAGGGAAAGAGAGAGGAGACGCCACTTCAAGGAGAAGATGAGTCTAGAAGAAGCTCACCATCATAGGAGGCCATGGATAAGAGCTTGGAGGAAGAAGGAGATGAATGAAGGGAGAGGGAGAGAAGAGCACGAAATTTTGTGCTCTAAATGAGCTTTGAAATCTGAAGTTTAATATTCAAATCATCAAAGTTGAAAAAAATGCACACACATGACCTCTATTTATAGCCTAAGTGTCACACAAAATTGGAGGGAAATTCAAATTTCACTTGAATTTGAAATTGAATTTGTGGAGCCAAACTTTGGAGCCAAAATTTCACTAATTATGATTAGTGAATTTTAGTTATGGTTCAGCCCACTAATCCAAGATCAATTCCAAGATTCTCCACTAAGTGTGCTTAGGTGTCATGAGGCATGAAAAGCATGAAGGACATGCACAAAGTGTGACTATATGATGTGGCAATGGGGTGTAGTAAGCAAATGCTCACCCCCCCCTCTAAAATTTAATTGGATTGGGCTTCTACCAATTCAATTAAATTTATTTCCAACCACACACATCAAATATCCACTTTGTGCATGTGAAATTACAAAACTACCCCTAATACAAAAACTAGTCTAGGTGCCCTAAAATACAAGGGCTGAAAAATCCTATATTTCTAGGGTACCCTACCTACATTATGGAGCCCTAAATACAAGGCCCAAAAATAATGAAACCTTAATCTAATATTTACAAAGATAAGCGGGCTCGTACTTAGCCCATGGGCCCGAAATCTACCCTAAGGCTCATAAGAACCCTAGGGCCTTCTCTTGCATCTCTGGCCCAATCTACTTGGAGTTTTTCTATCCAATGCCCTTGCGGAGTAGGATTGCATCAACTATGAACAGGTATGTAAACTAACTATTATAAAGGAAAATCACGTGAGTAATGATGTGTAAAGACAAGTGGACAACGTGTTGCTCTTCCTATTAGGTGCCTGATGTTATAAGGATATTCTCTACTTAATAATGCTCATGTGTTCTATGGTGTCTCCTGAAATGCTAAACCTCGATCCCTCGTGATAGTCTATCCTAATCTTGATCAAGCATCATCCTCAGATCCCTCTTGTTGGACTAAACTTGACCAGAACCGCATTAAGACAAACATACAAACAACTAGGTTACCGTACCCCGATCCCTCGTGATAATACGATAAACTAGCCCTGTCCTATCAAGTTCTAAGAATTAGACCAGTTCCCACTGTTGAATGATCCTAATAAAGCATGCATCTACGTGATCAAGGAAAAAGCATACTAAAATGACGTACTGATAGCACAGAGAACACATAAAACATTATTAAATAGGTATAAAGGTATTTACATCAAGTACCTACAAGAAAGAACCAACAGAGGATTTAGCTCTCCATATCTGGGAAGCTTCCTTTACAACAAAGAGAAAAGAAAAATAAAGGATTGAAGAAATACAAGTAGTGGGGATGTCTCCTCCACCGCTAGAACCTCACAATCACTCACAAACTCGTCTCATACTCTCAGAATGGCTTCCTCTTCAAGCTCAGTTCTCTACCAGTCTTCGCACAGCAAAAGCTCTCAAAACTCTTTGGAACTTGGACCTTTCTCTCTCTAGAAATCTCTAAACATGCAGAGGCTTCGAGAAATGCCCAAACTCCACCTCCATTCCTGATTTCAGGCTTAAATAGCTGGTCTCGTTGGTGCTCTCACACTTTGCACGACTCTGACTCGCTTAGCGCGCATAAGTGAATTTTGGCGTAACGCGTGTCTTCTCTCTTAGCGAATGCATGCAAGCGGTGCGCTTAGTGGGATGAGCCCTCGCTTAGCGCGTGTGTCCAGCTCATCCTTCTTCCAGATTCTTCCTCACGCTCAGCCACAGGAGTGATGCGCTCAGCCGCAAGAGTGGTGCGCTCAGCGGATGGCTCGCTAAGCCGGTAGATTGGCTTAGCGAGAAGCTAAAAATCAACACTTCACAAACTTGCCTAATTAACCTGAAATTGAAAGGAAATGATTATTAAATACACAAAATGGGAGTACTAAGTACTTATTACCTATATTTAACAAAAAGTAATTACAACACTACAAAATAACCATAAATGGGAGGAGTTAGATTCAATTTTCACAGATTTCTTACACAAAAGTTAGTCGTATTCATCAACTAACAACTCCCCCAAATTTATAGTTTTGCTTGTCCTCAAGCAAATAAAGAACAGCTCACTGGTCCCCAAGTGACAAGAATATGCAGTGACTATGTACAAAGATGTATGCAATAAAAACTATTGATTGCATGATAATAGAATGAAGAAAAATGCCTTCATCACTTGTCTTTCACAAAGCATGCAGTTATTCAAAGAGAAGAATATAATGTATCTTGTACAATTGATTGGAGTTAGGCATAAGACAGATATCAAGGAAAGTAGCTTAAACCATAGTCTCACAGCTACTGTTTCACTCAAGCACAAGTGTTTAAGCTTTTCATCAATAACAACTAGCAAGAAAATTAGAGAAGTGAGGCATAAAGTCCGAAATGCCATAAAGTCCTTCTGATTATATATACTATCAATAACACTTTATCTCATGCCATAAAGTCAGAAATGCATAAATAGAATCAGAAGGACTTTCACAGGCTTGAAGTGAGGCTTGGCTACAAAAATAATTGGTTTTTCTAGGATTCAAAGGCTTAGATTCTAAGAGAGCACAAATCCTAGACTTATCCAAGTAGTCTTTTCAATACAATTAGCTTACTCACTAGCCTTTCACTTTAAATTGCATTTGACCTTATTACAACAACACACACTTTCTTTGATTGGTTTCTTTCTTTCTTTTTTCTTTTTTTTAACACAACTTATTTGTTGCGTGTGCTGATGTGCTTTACCTTTTAATTTACATCCTAGTTAACTCCCCCAAATTTTGGGGTAAATTGCCTTGAACCATATGCTCTCCTAGAATCTAAGCAATGAATCTGGAGATATTCATTCAAGTTCAGGGTTCAATTTTGCAACTTTAATTTGGCTCACAAAGGGTTCAAATGATACAATTATAATTCAAGGTAAAATTTTTGGTCAATTGGCTTGTATATACAATCATGGCCTTCATCATGTCCACATTCATACATTTCATTCTAAAATTCAGAGATTGATGCAAAGACTATTACTCAAAGCTAGTCATTTACTCACAGTTTACGATCACACTTTCACCGGTTATGCTTCAAGCTTTTCTTTCTTAATCAACCTGTCTACTGACTAACAATTCTAATTGCAAGTTCACATTCTTGTTCTTTCTTTGTCTAACATACACACTAGCTCAAACTCATGAAAAGGGACACAATCTTAATCACAATCATGCATTCAATCCAAAATCAGTTTATAACACCCATTTCACAAAAAGATAAAAGTGTTTCACTGCATATTCATCCAGATCAAGTTAAACTGTTCTGTATGCTTCAAAACATGTGATGTGTCATTATTTTCTCCTATTTATTACCCCTTTCTATCACCATTTTAATTACTGATTAGCCTTAATTGTCAAATTAATTATGCAGTTTTATCATTTGGGCCTACTTGACTAATTCTGTGTTTTAATTTAATTTTAGGAGAATTATAAGCAATTGGGCTTGGATCTGGAATTGGGCTGAACCGGCTTGGACTTGAAGAGAGCAGACAATTTTATTTGTCGTCTAATTTTATTTTATTTTGTTTTTGGGAGGTATTTTTGTAATTGGGCCACCAGACCTTATTGGGCCCAATAATCAGATTTGTAAGCTTTGGGGCCTAGTGACCTTGAGTGAGCCCATCTGCTAGGGTTTTAGGTGGGCATGTTACTGGTCACGTAGAAGGAGATATTGTAGGGTTTCATTTTCAATTTTTGTTTGTGTTACTGTTCATGCGCATGGTACTGTTCACGTAGCAAATTCCAGTTTTGTTTTCTGCTTCAAATTCAAGTTTCATTTTCTGCTTTTAATTCCCATTTCGTTTTCATTTCTGTCTTCTAATTTCAGTTTGTTTTCTGCCTTTGATTTCCTATTCGTTTCTGCATTTCGTTTCCAATTGCAATTTCATTTTCGGTTTTTCTTTGTAGATTCATTTTCATTTTTGTGTTGCAATTAGTTTCCAGTTGCTGTATTTTGTTTCTATTTCTAGTTTTGTTTCTGCTATTAATGGAAGGCTGAATCTCTAGTGTTGTTTTCTCTTGAGGATTAAGCACAGCTCTCTTTGAGGTTTTGTTATTAATATTAAATTCTGATCAGTTTTTCCCATTCACCGATTATTTTGTATGTGTTGCTGATATTAATCCATGCATGCTTAATGCTTGATTAATTGTCTCTGTGCTTAATTAGTGTTCCTGCTTAATGGACATGTGAGAGGGATTAATTGGTGTATGTGTTGCTTAATCACATAATGACAGCCTTGTGTTAATTTTCACTTAGTAAATTAATTTCGGGTTGGATTAAGTGGTTGAACTGATTAGGGATAAATTCTCGTAACCTAGGATAAGAGACTTGCTTTTGAATCAAGGGGAAACAACATGTTTTAGTTTTGTTATTTTTTTTTAATTCAAGTTTGCTTGCTGTTTAAATTACAAAAACAAACAACCCCCCCCATTTTGTCACTGTTTTTTTATTATATGTTATGAATAGTTGTTTGATCATTGTTCATTGGGAGACGGCCTAGGATCACTTCTTAGATAATGCATTTTAATGTTTATTTGATTCGGGTACGGCCCCGATCAAATTTGGCACCGTTTCCGAGGAGTTGTGTCCAAAGGTTCATAATTATGTTTTTGGGTCTTTGTGTTTGTTTCTGTGTGTTTTTATAAAATCTGTGTTATGTGATTAATTTGTAGTGTTTGGTTGTTTTGTGTGTAGTTCTGTTATTTAGTGTTGTTTGTGTGTGTTTCAGGTGTGTAGTGTTCTGTTTTGTTTTTCAGTGCTGTGAATAGTGCTATGAACAGTGTCAGATTTTGCTAATTAATTGGCGATTTTTGTTTTGATAGCTAGAGTTGTTATTTTTGGCTGATTTTTTGTGTGGTAGTTTCTTTTGATGCATATTGTGTGAAAATACCAGAAGCACTTGGTGTGGCTGAATTTGAGAGATACAAACAATTTGGGAACTTGTTTTTAGCAAAACTCAAAATGGCCATAGCTTTTGCTCCAATTATCAGAATGACTATTATTATATATGCATTTGGGGTAGAAAAAAATTTCCCATGCAGCCCCAACCTGCTAGTGCCGGTTATGGTTCTCAGCACTTAAAAAATCAGCTGTTTACTATTTTTTTTTATTTTTTAAGTATTATTGTCCTATTTTTCTAAACTTTTCTTAGGAAGTTTTCATAGTTAGACTTTGAATTTTTGTCTGAAAATTTTTGTGCTATGTTTTCATGATTTTAGGGTGTTGCTCACAAATTTTCAGCTCATTTGGATATCGTTTGAGTATAGTTGTAGTTTTACCCCCTAGATTTACCCCCTTTTTACCCCTGGTGCTTGTTTGAGAAATACATGATTTGCTGCATATAGTGCATGACTAGGGGCAATCCAGGTGATTTACAACCCTTTGATCCTAAAATAGATAGAACCTTTCATAGATTAGTTAGGCATAGTGTGCATCCTGATCATTCTGTGCATTTTGAGCATTCTGAGCATTCTATTGCTAGAGATTCTGAACATTCTGATTTTGAGCATTCGACTACTAATTTTCATATTGAGAACATGGCTCAATCTCCACCTCATGAGAGGACTCTTAGGGAGATGGATGCACCTGACTTCACTTATGAAAGCTTGTGCATTCAATATCCTGATGAGGATGTTCCATATGTTCTCAAGACTGGACTAATACATTTGCTGCCCAAGTTTCATGATCTTGCAGGTGAAGATCCTCATAAGCATCTTAAGGAGTTCCATATTGTCTGTTCCGCCATGAAATCCCTTGATGTCCAAGAAGATCATATCTTTCTAAAGGCTTTTCCTCATTCTCTAGAGGGAGTGGCGAAGGATTGGCTGTACTACCTTGCTCCCAAGTCCATTACCAGCTGGGATGACCTTAAGAAGGTGTTCTTGGATAAATTCTTCCCTGCATCTAGGACCACTGCCATCAGAAAAGACATTTCAGGCATCAGGAAACTTAGTGGAGAGATCTTGTATGAGTACTGGGAAAGATTCAAGAAATTGTGTGAAAGCTGTCCTCACTACCAGATTTCGGAGCAACTCCTTCCGCAATATTTCTATGAGGGACTTAGCAACATGGAGAGGAGTATGATTGATGCTGCCAGTGGTGGAGCTCTTAGTGATATGACTCTTGTTGAGGCTAGGAATCTGATTGAGAAGATGGCTTCCAACTCCCAACAATTCAGTGCAAGAAATGATGCTATTGTCCTTAGAGGAGTCCTTGATGTGGCCACAGATTCATCTTCATCTACTGAAAATAAGAAGCTTGAGGGAAAACTTGATGCCTTGGTCAACCTAGTAACTCAGCTTGCCATAAATCAGAAATCTGCATCTGCACCTGTTACTGTTTGTAAGAGTCTGTGGTCTATGTTCTTCTGCTGATCACCATACAGATCTCTGTCCTTCTTTGCAGTAATTTGGAGTCAATGAGCAACCTGAAGCCTATGCTGGAAACATTTATAATAGACCCCCTCAACAGCAAAACCAACAATAGAATAATTATGATCTTTCAAGCAACAGATACAATCCAGGTTGGAGGAATCATCCAAATCTGAGATGGGAAAATCCTCCACAACAACCTATTCCTCCCTTCCAGAATGCTGCTGGTCCAAGCAGGTCATATGTTCCTCCTCCAATGCAGCAGTAGCAGTAGCATCAACAACAAAGACAACAAGCAACTGAGGCCCCTTCTCAACCTTCCTTAGAGGAGTTAGTGAGGCAAATGACCATCCAGAATATGCAATTTTAGCAAGAGACAAGAGCCTCCATTCAGAGTCTAACAAATCAGATGGGGCAGATGGCTACTCAGTTGAACCAAGCTTAGTCCCAAAATTCTAACAAATTGCCTTCACAAACTGTGCAGAATCCGAAAAATGTGAGTGCCATCACCTTGAGGTCTGGCAAGCAAATTGAAGTGCCTCCACCAGTAGCAGCACCTGCACCTGAACCTGTCAAGCTTCATTCTACACCTGAAAAAGAGGATGAGCTAGCTGCACAAAGGAGAAAGCTTCTTGATCATGAGGGAGCTAACAAAAATTTTCATGCAGGTGGACCTTTTTCTAGTAGTTCTGACTTGCGGCAACCTCCTATCCCTCTTCCATTTCCACCTAGAGCAATTCCAAACAAAAAGATGGAAGAAGTGGATAAGGAGATTTTGGAGACCTTTAGGAAAGTAGAGGTGAACATACCTCTGCTAGATGCCATCAAGCAAATTCCAAGATATGCCAAGTATCTAAAGGAGTTGTGCACCCACAAAAGGAGGCTCAAAGGCAATGAAAGGATTAGCATGGGCAGAAATGTGTCAACATTAATAGGTAAATCTGTTCCTCACATTCCTGAGAAATGTAAGGACCCAGGTACTTTCTGTATACCTTGCATTGTTGGGAACAACAATTTTGAGAAAGCCATGCTAGATCTAGGAGCATCAGTTAGTGTCATGCCTCTGTCCATTTTCAATTCTTTATCTCTTGGACCTTTGCAACCTATGGATGTGGTGATTCATTTGGCAAATAAAAGTGTTGCTCACCCCACAGGTTTCATAGAGGATGTGTTGGTTCGGGTTGGTGAAATTATTTTTCCTGCTGATTTTTATGTTCTTGATATGGGAGAGGGATTTTCCAATGGTTCAGGTCCAATTATTTTAGGCAGGCCATTTATGAAAACAGCCCGAACCAAGATAGATGTTTATGCTGGCACATTGTCTATGGAATTTGGTGATATTGTTGTTCATTTTAACATTCTTGATGCCATGAAACATCCATCTGAGGATCATTCTGTTTTTCGTGCTGAAATACTTGATCAGATTGTTGATGATTATATGTTTGATTTTGATTCTCTTCATGGTAGGAAACATCCATTTTTATCTGATTTGTATACTTGTCATTCCTCATGCATTGAATCTGAATCTGAGTTTGAATTTGATCTTGTATCTGATTTTTATGCTGAGAGTAAATTTGAATTTAAGTCTGGTTCTAATTTTCTAGGTGTTGTACCTCTTGATGTTGATTTTTTAGAGTCAGAATGCACTAACCATGTTTCAGGAAGTACATATACATCTGACTTACTTTATGAGGTACAGGCTGAGGAACCCTCCTCTTCTTCTCCTACCCTGGTTCCTCCCACTGTTCAGCCACCACCCACACCAGAGTTGAAGCCCTTACCAGTAAACCTCAAGTATGCTTACTTGGAGGACAAGGAAAAATTTCTAGTGATCATTGTCGCAACCTACCCTTCGGCGGGAGGGCGACGCTGGGCTCACAGGTGCGTCTTCCAAGAAAGGAAAATGCGCGGAGTCGCCACCAACGTTTATTTGAGGAAAACATCGGAAAAACCGGAAAGGTGTGGTCTACGAACTGTAAGTGTGAAAGGCTCGGGAGTTGTTTTTACGCACGGGGAATGTATTAGCACCCCACGCGTCCGTCACAAGGGATGGCAGCCTTTAATCGAGTGTGCAAATATGACTTCAAATTGTTTTATTTTCCCTTTCTTACGTTTTTATGTATTTTTAAGCCTTTTTGTATTTTTTTTATCTTTTTGTGGTTGACAAGGGTGTTTTCCTTGCTTCTACGTATTCCTCAATTGCAATAAGGAAATCAAACCTAAGTAGTTCTTTGAGAATTGAACGTTGGTTAAGTTGTTTTTATCTTTTTTGCAAGATATATTTTGACTGAACAAAAGTTGTTTAAGGCGTTGGACCATTTAAACGATCTTTTGATTCTTTTTTAAAGGACAGAAACATTAAGGTGTTTGACCATTAACGATCTCTTTGTTTGTGAAAGGAGAGAAACGTTAAGGTGTTGGACCATTAACGATCTTTTGGGGTGGTCAACAAAAACGGTAAAGTTACATGTTGATTTTATGCTTTTGAACGGTCCATGTTAACCGATAAAAGCAAAGAGGACCGTTTAAGGCGTTGGACCATAAACTGGTATTTAGTGACTTTTGCGGACAAAGCTTGATTTGTGAGTTGATTTTAGCCTTTGTTTCACTTTGGTTATTAGTCAATTCATTCAAGGAAACTTCCAAAGAAAAATGCCTGATTGATTTTTTTGATTATTTTATTCATAGATATTTTGATTATTTTTTCCTTTTTTCGGTTTTAAACATGGTTACAGTGTGAACGATCGGTTGGATTTTATTTTAACAGAGATTAAACGATATTACAACTCAAATGATCAGTGGAAATTCATTTTATTATTTATTAGGCGAGAAAACGGCTTAAATAAATGGTTAAAGCACGTCAAAAGGGGATACGAAAAACAAATGAAATAAAAATAAAAGCACGCGAAACAAGTGGGGACCACTAAGGGTACATAGAATGAATTGAAAGATTGGATTTCGAGAACTTACCGGTTGAAAACCGAAGACCGAAGAATGAACGAAGAACGATGAAGAACGGTGAAGAATCTTCACGAAATCGCTCACGGAAACGTCTTAGAAGCGTTACGGAAGCGTCTCGGCTTGGATTTTTTCCACGGAAACAATTTTCCTCACTAATTTCGAGAGAATCCTAAATACCAGAAGGGGTGAACATTTTTACTCTGCCCACTTTCCCCTATTTATAGGAGAAAAGAGGGAGGTGGTTGCCGCCCAGCTCACCCAAGCGAGTTTGGTTGCTTGCCTTCTGTTAGAACCCCCTGGAAGGCCCAAGTGGGCCTGGTTGCTATTTGCACACCCCTTTTTACTAAATACACCCACTTTTGCTTTTTTTTTTGCTGATTCCTTTTCCGAAACGTTACGGAACATTACAGATTACGTAACGACACCTATTTTCTTTCCAGAATGTCGCGAAACTTTACGGATTATGCGACAAAGCCCTTTTCGACTTCTGGAATGTTGCGGAACTTTATGGATTGCGCAACAATGCTTCCTTTTGACTTCCGGCATGTTGCGAAACTTCACGGATTGCCTAACGATGGGTGTTAAGTACCTCAGAGCGGTCAAGCAAAGGTTGCACGCCACCAAACAATGGTCCCCCGAACGAAATTAAGGTATGACAGTTGCCCCTCTTTACTTATCTTTTATTGGAGATAAAAGTGAAGTAAAGATAAGACACTAATTTCGTTCGAGCGAAACATCATTCGGCTGGTCAATATCCCAACCAGCGGAACCTGTCATTCAGAAAGAAAGAAAAGGCATCAGAAGTGTCATTAAAACTTCAGTGCCTTGAAAGTGATAAAATGGGACAACCACGAAACTTCCCCACGCCATCACACTCGATCGCCCTCGCCCAGCAGAGAAGAATCTCGTGCGTCGTCGGGCTGGAATGTCTCTGGATGACGAGAGTTAAAACCTGTAAAAATTTTAAGAACAATCAGAATCGGATGACCAACGTCATCGTGATACCGTCGAATTCGTTCGCCTCGGTTGACGAAAGGTGCAGATGACCATAGGGTACCCCCGCCCATCACCTGACTCCATTGGTCAGGATGACAAAAGGTGCAGAAAACGATGCTCAGTCTCTACGCATCAACGAGCTCGTTTGCCCCTGATTGACGAAAGGTACGGATAACCACCCGGCACCACCGCATGTCACCTGACTTCATGGATCAAGATGACAAAAACCATTTGTACGGATAACCACTTGGGTGTCTCCGCCTGCCACCTAAGTTCACGGGCTAGGATTAACAGAAATCGTTTGTGCGGATAATCACATGTGTATCTCCGCACGTCACCTGACTTCACGGGTCAGGATGACAGAATGCACGGAAGACGATGTTAATCTCCACGTGTCAACGGGTTCGTTGGCCCTGATTGACAAAAGGCGTGGATAACTGTACGGTACCCCCGCATGTCATCGAGCTTGCCGCCTCGGGATAACAAAATGTGCAGAAGATGATGTAAGTCTTTGCGGGTCAATGGGATCGTTTGCCCTTGGTTGACGAAAGATGCGGATAACCATACGGTACCCCCGCGTGTCATCGGGCTTGCCGCCTCGGGATAACAAAAGGTGCAAAAGATGACATAAGTCTCTGCGCGTCAACGGGCTTGTTTGCCCCTGGTTGACGAAAGGTGCAAGAGACGACGTTAGTCTCTGCGCATCAATGGGCTCGTTCACCCTTGGTTGAAAAAAGATGTGGATAACCATATGGTACCCCTGCGTGTTATCGGGCTTGCTTCCTCGGGATAACAAAAGGTGCGGATAACCATACGGTACCCCCGCATGTCATCGGGCTTGTTGCCCTGGGATGACAAAAGGTCCAGAAGACGACGTAAGTCTTTGTGCGTCAACGGGCTTGTTTGCCCCTGGTTGACAAAATGTGCAAGAGACGACGTTAGTCTCTGCGCGTTGTCATACCCTAATTTCGTCCGGGGATTATTATTTGATGATATGCAACCTTTGATTGGCCGCTTCGAGATACTTGGCACCCTTTGTTGCAAAATATGTGAAGTCCCGAGACGTGCCGGAAATCAAAAGGAAGCAGGCTTACGTGATCCGTGAAATTCCGTAATGTTACGGAAATCAAAAGGAGGTGTTTTTGCGCAATACGTGAGTTTCTGTAACTTCTTCGAAAGCTAAAAAAGAGTAAGTACATAATCCGTAAGGATTCGTAACCTTGCGGAAGGAAAATAAGTATCGTTACGAAATTCGTAAAGTTTCGTAATGTTACGGAAAAAGAATTACCAAAAAAGGTAAAGGGGGGTGCATTTAGTAAAAAGGGGGGTACAAATAGCAATCAGGCCCACTTGGGCCTTCCAGTTTCTTCCTCCAGAATGCGGTTGCTTCTGGAGGAAGCAACCTTGCTCGCCTGGGCGAGCTGGGTGGCAAGCTCCTCCCCTATTTTGCTATAAATAGGGGGAGGAGTGAAGAAGAAAAGGGTTCAGCCTTCTTGGCACTTCTTATTCTCTCGAAATTGCTGAGGAAAATTGTTTCCGTGAAGAAAATCCAAGCCGAGACACTTCCGTAACGTTTCTGTGAGTAATTACGCGAAGATTTTCAACCGTTCTTTGACATTCATCGTTCGTTCTTCATTTTCTTCAATCTTCAACTGGTAAGTACCTCAAACCGAGCTTTTCAATTCATTCTATGTACCAGTGGTGGTCCATATTTTGTTTCATGTACTTTTATTCTCGTTTTCATTCGCTTTCTATACCCCCTTTTGACGTGCTTCAGTGATTTATTTAAGTCGTTTCTCGCCTAATCTAAAAATAAAATAAATTTCCACCGATCATTTGAATTGTATCATCCGTTAATTTCTGTTAAAATGAATTCCGACCGTTCGGTCGTGCCGTAACCACGTTGGAAATCAAAAAAGAGATAAAATAATAATATAATAATCAAAAAATACCTTTTAGTAAAATAAAGCGAAAAATCAATCGGACGTTTTCTCTTTGGGATTTTTCATTCTTAATCGAATTGACTAATAACTAAAGTGAAACTAAGGCTAAAATCAACTCGCCTAGTCAAGCTCGTCCACAAAAAAGGTCATTAAATGGGGTTTGAAAGTTTATCATTTCAGTTTTCCTTATCAAGTAAATGGATCATTTTTAAGGTCCAACGCCTTAAAATGATCACCTTTCAAAGTAAAAAGAATCACTTGATTCACTCTTAAGAAAGAACTACGTAGGTCTGATTTCCTCTTCGATGGAGGGTACGTAGGAGCAAAAGCCCCGCTTTTGTCAACCTCAAAAAAATAAAAAGAAATAAAAGGTAAGATAACACAATTTCCACAATTCTAAAAAATTGGTTGTTGTCCTTTGAGACAAACGTGAGAGGTGCTAATACCTTCCTCAAACGTAAATACAACTCCCGAACTTAGAATTTTCATTTTGACCGGTTTCCTTCGGTTTTTCCGATGTTTTCCACAAATAAACGTTGGTGGCGACTCCGCGCATCTTTCCTCCTTTGGAAAGCGCACCCGTGAGCCTCGCCTTCGCTCGCCCGCGAAAAGGCACGTTGCGACAGTTGGCTACTCCACTGGGGAACTTTTTGTGAGTTAGGCCTATTCTAAGGAATTGTGGATTTGTGAAACTTTGCGTGTGCATTTGTTGAACGGTGTAAAATGTAAATAACTGTTGTCTATTTCGCATTTTTACACTACATTCTAAGCACCCACGGGTTTAAGTAAAAAAGGGGCCCTACACCTGGGTTCATGGGAATTTAAGGAGTGGAGGTGAATCTATCATCATGCTAGGTCTCCGACTTGCTTGATAATAGTGAAACCTCATCTAGAGCTTTCTCTCTTTATAATGTGTTGTCGCTGGTATTCCATACCGCCACAATATTATTATCTTGAGTGATGATACCTCTAGAAAACAGCCATGTGAGTTATGAATTGTTGGGGAGTAGTTATTAGAGACCCCTAGATATTGTCCTATAGGTTCCCAAATAGGGGCACGGAGCAAACACGCTGCGTGCCATTTTAAACACTGCCATGCATGTAGTCCTAAATGTCATGTACGCCTTTGCTTGTAATTATTTGTGGATATTGCCATGCTGTGTAAATCCCCCTGTTGCACTTTTGCGCATCTGCATCATGCTGTCACACAGGCGTTGTATGTGGGTCTCGTCTTTTGTCGTAGGAAGTCGAAAGATCCATATCGTCTTCTTAACTGCACACATGGGGCGCCGCGCCCCCAAATGCGCAAGTAAGGAGAGATGATTTTCCGGGCTCTCGTGTCCGTAAATGCATTCATATCATGCATCGCATAAACATCTCTTCAGCATCATAATGAACATATCGTTCCTACATTTGTTCGTTATCATATTCCAGCATCACATTTTGCATGAGTCATTGCATCATCTTGCATATGTGTTCAACAAACATTTTTTGATCTACAAATTGCATACTAATTGTTTTCATGTTTGCTCATGCGTGACCCTTGCATTTTCCCCTGCAAGACAAAAACAAAAAAGAAAGCGCGAAAATTCACGCTGCATTCTTAGTTGCATATATTCGGTACCATGAGCCAACCGTGTTGGGATCATAAACCCATTTCACTTAAAAACAAAATGATTGAACATGGTACCTAATGCATGGTTAACTAAGAAAGGGATGTTTCTTCAGGCATCTCAAACTCATAATTACATTTTCCATGCATAGCATGCGTATTCCCGAGTCTTTCATCCCTATGAAATGTTGATGAAGTATTGGCGATCAAAATTGCCATTCCCTGGGTTATGGGGTTGAACCAAGCTCGTGCTTTTATGAAAAGATTCATCGAGTCAAGTTGAAGTATGGAAGTAACCATCTTGCAAAAGTCGGGGCAAAAGATGGATTGTGTTACATCATTGCTTTGGCTACTGTCAAACACGTTTATGATTGTTGATATCCTTGTTACTTCCAGTTTCACCTTGACAAAGATGTCATGGACCAAGTTGAAAATCTAAATTGATTCAACCCCATGTCCTGCGTAAAAATTCGCAATACTTCAACTATGCATCATTCGCATACATCCATGCTTTTCATTGGTTGCATTGCTCATTACATTCTTTCCTTGAAAAATAAAATAAAAAAAAGAGAACTTAATCATTGTTATAAAAAAGAAAAGAACCCGCTTTACGACGCCTTTACCGAACCTGTACGGAGCTAGAGTAATGGGTAAAGCAGAGGAGGTGCAAGAGAAGGTGAAGGCCGACATGGAGGCCATGAAAGAGCAAATGGCCGCAATGATGGAGGCCATGATGAGCGTGAAGAAGATAATGGAAGCCAATGCGGTTGCAATTGCCGCTACCAGCGTTGTTGCTAAGGTGAACCCGACGTCCCCATCCGGCATCAACCAAATGAATCATCCAACATCAGATATGGTAGGCAAAGATTTGGGAAGTATGGGCGGCCCCCATGATGTGAAAATTCAAAACGAGCATGCCTTCCCGCCATATGGCTTGCCTCTCAACTATACGCCACCCAATGTGGCGTACACTCCCAATAAGAATGTCAATAACTCCACTCCTATACCCATTGAGAGCCAACAACCCCAAACTGATCATGCACATGTCTCTTAAACCGTGGGGGAGACACATGAAATTCCCCATCATAATCTAGCCGACTTCGAGCCTTGGTTCGGATATGCCACTGAAGGGCAAGAAGTTGGTGGTATACCCCTACAAAACCCTTTGGAGGGCCCTCAATATCATCCCCAGCTACACCTCTTGCATTCCACAACAAGTAAAAACCCTCATGCTATGGCATAAATGGGAAAGTTGGATCATCTAGAGGAAAGGCTCAGGGCCATTGAAGGAGGTGAAGATTATGCCTTTGCTAACCTAGAAGAGTTGTTCCTAGTACCCAATATCATCACCCCTCCCAAGTTCAAGATGCTGGACTTTGATAAGTACAAGGGGGCTACTTGCCCCAAGAACCATCTAAAGATGTATTATCGGAAGATGGGGGCATACGAAAAAGATGAGGAATTGTTGATACATTCCTTCGAAGAAAGTCTTACTGGGGTAGCTGTTACCTGGTACACTAACTTGGAACCTTCCCAAGTCCATTCCTGGGAGGACCTAATGGTTGCCTTCGTTAGGCAGTGTCGGTATAATGGCTTCGGATAGGATGCAACTTCAAAACATGTGCAAAAAAGGGGGCACAGATCTTTCAAAGAATATGCCCAAAGGTGGAGAACCTGGCAGCTCAAGTGGCACCTCAATGATGAAAAAACGATGACAATGATGGTAGACACATTACCAGTATTCTACTATGGAAAATGGTGGGCTACGCACCTTCAAAGCTTTGTGGATTTGGTCTTTGCCAGTGAAAGGATCGATGTGGGTCTGAAAAGAGGCAAATTTAGTCATCCTGCTTGGACGAATGAGAAAACTGGGGCAAATGAAGAGGGTGAGGATGAAGGAGAAGCCCATGCTGTGACTGCCATTCCTATACAACCAAGTTTCCCACCAACCCAACAATGTCGTTACTCCGCCAATAACAAACCTTGTCCTTACCCACCGCCCAGTTATCCACAAAGGCAATCCCTAAATCAACCACAAAATCTGTCTACCGCACTTCCAATGACGAACACCACCTTTAGCACAAACCAAAAAATACCAACCAAGAAATGAATTTTGCAGCGAGAAAGCCTGTAGAATTCACCCCAATTCCAGTGTCCTATGCTGACTTGCTCTCATATCTACTTGATAATTCAATGTTAGCCATAACCCCAGCCAAGGTTCATCAACCTCCATTTCTCTGAGAATACGACTCGAACGCAACGTGTGCTTGTCATGGAGAAGCCCCGGGGCGTTCCATTGAGCATGGTAGGGCCCTGAAGCGTAAGGTGCAAGGTCTAACTGATGCAGGCTGGCTGAAATTTGAGGAGAATCGCATGTAAATCCTAACATTGACAAGAGATGCCACACATAGGGCAATTTTGAAAGCTGTTGTTAGATGTCTCTAATGACTCATCAGGATTTTCAAGTTTGTACCATTATTGTAAACCACAGTTACAATGTTAAATGAAATGGATAAAGTTGATATCTTTGTCCCTCATCCTCTCACAAACGCATCTTTGCTTATTCAACTTTCACCGGAATGTGGGTGCAAGCCATTGGTCTGTTTGCTCAAGCGACCTGTGCTCCTAAGTTTGGACTTCCAAGACCGTTCAATCAGAGATTACTTGTCTTGCACGTTGGTGGGGGTGCCGTAAAACAACGAGTAAAGTTCAAAACAAATAAGTTTCAAAATAAAAATTAAAAAATTAAAAAAAAAGAGTTCAAAAAGAAAAAAGGCATTTGATTGACTGTGTTTTCAAGATGTTCATTTGACCTCATTTTATCATTCCGGAAAGTTTGTCTTTTTAGAGAGAAGTGAGTTATCAAGAATAGGATGTTGGACAAATGGCCTCAGTTATCTTAAGAAGGGGGGGGGGGTTGATTAAGATACGAAGACTATTCCCCAATTAAACTTTCACTCTCTCTTTTCGGATTAACAATGCACCCTTAAACATGAATTACTCAAAAGACAATTCAAAATAAACTTCTTTAAAGCAAAAGATAAATAGCAATAAATAAAAGAAGTTTAAGGGAAGAGAGGAATGCAAACTTGATTTATACTAGTTCGGCCACTTCCCGTGCATATGTCCAGTCCTCAAGCAACCCGCTTGAGATTTTCCACTCTCTTTGTGAAACTCCTTTTACAAAGTCTGAACCACACAGGGACAACCCTTCCCTTGTGTTCAGGAATCCTCTACAAGAGACCCATGGTCTCTTAATCCCTTTTCAGAAATAAGAAGAAGAGAAGAAGAAATCTCTCTTAAAAGAGATAGATTGTATAATGAAGATCAATCAAAATTCCTTATTAAATATGCAAGTGGTTGACCAAGGAATCTTTTTGAGGGGATAAGACATTTCAGTTCAGAAAAACTCTTAATCTTCTGAGAGGATGAAACTTTTTGGGCAATGAAAACTCTCTTTAAATTCATGTTTCCAAGTCACATATAAATAGACCTTTGATGGCCATTCATAAACCATTTGAATAGATGTGACTCTTGGAAATTATATTCTGAAAATCCCCTCTGGTAATCGATTACAAGACTTGTGTAATCGATTACAGGTTTTAAAAATTTGAATTAAAACGTTCAATAAACTACTGGTAATCAATTACCATCCATGTGTAATCAATTACACGTTATAAATTTTGAATTCAAATTTCTAGTGACTATTATAAACATTTTCGACTGCTGGTAATCGAATACCAGAGAGCAAATCTCAATTTGAAATGATTCTTTGGTCAAACCTTTTGTTTTTTTCAATTTGGAAACTTCATCCTAAAGATTCTAGAGATCAACTTGATCATATATCTTGATTTTCTTGGATTCTTGTCTTGAATAAAACTTAGAAGCACTTGATCCTTTAGCATCATCAAGACATCAATACATCTTGCTTCTACATAGGAGTCATTTGACTTAATCCATCAACTATTTCTCGTCCTTGGAAAATTCTTTTTGCAAGAATGAGCTGCTTCTTCCTCACTACGAGGTTGTGAAAACAAGACAACAATTGGTACCTCTAAGCCCTACACTGGGGCAATGAAAGGCACCATGCATAAACCTCAAACGAACCTAGGGGCAGATTAGAAGTTCTCATCCAATAGGTTCCTTGCTACAAGGTCATGACGAAAGACAACGATTATACCTCAAAGCCATACACTGGGGCAATGAAAGGCACCATGCAAAAACCTCAAGCAAACCTAGGGGCAGATTAGAAGTTTTCACCCAATAGGTTCCCAGCTACAAGGTCATGACGAAAGATAACAATTAGTACCTCAAAGCCTTACACTGGGGCAATGAGTGGCATCGTGCATGAGCCTTAAGTGAACCAGGGGCAGATCAAAAGTTCTTACCCATCGATGTTTTTAAACAAGAAAAAAAGGGAGACAAGCCCTGGAATTTCAATAGATTGATTAAACGTCAAATTGCTCCATTGCCGTTACTCCAAAATGGTCAAGTGACTAAATCAAACAGAATATACACTCTGAGGGAGTTCCCGGAGAGATTTGCAAAAGATAGGATAAGGTTGCATGAATTATCACCTTTTTCAAAAGGACAATCAATCTGTGTTTTCCAAAAAGATTAAATCAAAATCAAAATCACAAAATAGGGGAAGAATGTCATGAACATTGTACAACTTTCCATTGCATTGCATTGTTTCATATGAGGTCAGCGTTACCAAATTTCACAACAAAGGTTGCATGCGTTTGCATCCCTAAAAATCATGTTAACTGCATAGATTTCCTACGTCTCGTGTCCAATCTTTTTGGATGACCGGCCCTCTCGATGAGTTGATCTCTTGCTTTCTCATAAAGGTGGACCCTTGGGTACTAGTACCTATCACCTTTAGAGGACTATATGTCCTTGCTATCAGAGGACTGCACATCCTCGCCTGCAGAGGGCTGCACACCCTCGCCTTTAGAGGGCTACGCGCCCTCATTTTTCAGTGTGCTCCATATCCACACCTTAGAAGAATATAAGGTCCTTTGCCCTTAGATGCTTAACCGAGACTTGCGCTCCCGGTTAAGGGGCCAGTAGTTTCCTTTTATCAGTTCCTGGGCCACCCTGTGAGATTGGAGGGCGACCAACTGTGTGAGCACATCCAGAGAGGGAGGCTATCACGCATCTACTATGCATACCGGGGCAAGATTTCCCCCATGCCGCTGCAAAAAGACGAGTGCGGACCATGCACACCAACATGACCACCCTTACGTGGATGACGTTGCTATTTAGCAACATTCTGCCCAGCGACTACAATGCCAATCTCCCCCTGCAGATGTATCAGTTGGTCTGTGCCGTCATGACATAGGTAAGTATGCACATGGTTCAACTGATTTCTGATACCATCTATTGTTTGCAGGAATGGCACCCGCAAGACACCCAGTGGACCCGAAGAAGTCCAACAGGGCCCTGGGGTTTCCAACTCTGGTTACGGGCCTCTGTACAGTGCCTATTCCCCCCGGCAAGGTCATGCCATCGTGACATAGGTAAGTATACATATGGTTCAACTTATTTCTGATACCATCTATTGTTTACAGGGATCGCACCCACAAAGGCACCTAGTGGACCCGGAGAAGTCCAACAGGGCCCTGGGGTTTCCAGTTCTGGTTACGGGCCTCTGTAGTCCTACAGGGTGCCCGTTCCCCCCGGCAAGGTCACGTCATCATGACATAGGTAAGTATGCACCTTGCTTAACTGATTTCTGATTTCATCTATTGTTTGCAGGGATCGCGCTTGCAAGACACCCAGTGGACCCGAAGAAGTCCAACAGGGTCTTGGAGTTGTCAAGCTCTAATTATGGGTCTCTATCAGTTCCACGGAGTGCCTATCACCTCCAGCAAGGGCATCAGGCCCCCTACTAATCGAGCTTTCATCAAGAAGTACTGCGTCCCCAGGTAGGCACAGGGTGAAACACCACATCAGCCTGAGGATGGCCGACAGCGGGCAACAGACGCACCGCCATCACCTCTAGAGTTCACCTCAGCTCATCCACAAAAAGGTTAAAGCGTTGCTTACGACCCATGGCCGACCAATAGGCGACCAAGTCCAAAGCCAAAGGTAAGCAAAGTACTAGGTCCGTGACCGACAAGCCATTAAGCGTCCAGCTCAAGATGTTAAAGAAGCGCTACTAGGAGGCAACCTAGTACCCTTTAAATCTCTGCTTGTTATTTGATCACTTTTGTTTCTCAAGTCATAGTAGGACACACCTAGTTGCTCATGATCCTAGGAATTTAAATAAAACAAGCACAAGCTCGGAAGGTAGTCATACCTCACAATATATATATATATATATATATATATATATATGTATATATATATATATATATGTTTAGGTAGAAAGATACCTTGGATATGCATGTATGTAGCAAAAATACTTCACAAAATATATGTATGTTTAGGTAGAAAGATACCTTGGATATGCATGTATGTAGCAAAAAATACTTCACAATATATATATATATGTATGTTTAGGTAGAAAGATACCTTGAATATGCATGTATGTAGCAAAAATACTTCACAAAATGTATATATGTATGTTTAGGTAGCAAGATACCTTGGATATGCATGTATATAGCAAAATACCTCACAAAAATATACGTATGTTTAGGTAGCAAGATACCTCATGAAAAAAAGAGAGCAAAAAGAGAGTGAGCAAGAAAAGAATAAAGAGGAAAAAAAAATAATTAAAAATAATAATAAAAAAGTTGTCTAGCTAAAAAACAACATGCTTGTGAAAAGAGATAACTTCCAGCTTTTCTTTGAAAAATTCACTGATCATAACCAGTTTTTGAAAAAATGTGTATACACCTGAAGGGTGAGTGCTGTGAAAATTTTCCCGAACGCCCAAAATGGACTCGGATGAATGCATGAATTGATAAAAAAACATATTTTGGAAACACTAGGTTGACTTAAGTAGGGAAAATGAATCCTGAGCCCTAGTGTCACATGGCCATAAAAACTTGATGCTTGAGTGTCCACATGGGTGCATGCATGACCTGTTTTGCATAAAATTTCCTAATCATCATTGTTGCATGTGTATCATGGAAATAATGTAGGACATCCCCTTTATCCCCGAACCGCTGGCCAAACCCTGACATATATCATGACCAGCCGTTCTACAAGCCTTGAGCCAAAATCCCAACTTATCATAAACCTTGACCCAGGGTGAGAATGTCAATCCTTGCCCTCGGAAAACAAAAAAGAAAAAAAAAGAAAAAAAAAGAAAAATTCCCAATCAAAGAGTGGGAGAAAGCAAAAAAAAGGAAAGAAAATTCCCGATCAAGGATCAGAAGAAAACAGAAGAAACATCCAGAAAGGTCTTTGGACCAGACAATATCTGAACAGTACAGAATTGTCACCAAGTAAACAAGAAAAAGGAAACCACGACATAAAGTGGTCCTCTCCCTTTGATTGCCGACAAAATCCTGTGCGCTAGCGACTTTCTCGCCACACACTAAACAAAAACAGAAAAGGAAAAAGCAAAAACACTCAAAGCCAAATTCCCCACCTAAAAACCATTCCCAAAATAAGTCCTATTGATCCGTGATCACTGTTAGTGCTTAGCTTTACTGAGTTTTAAAAGATTGGCTAAAATTTTGTTAAAACATAAGCACTTAGACAATGAAGGAAAGCTGGAGTTGCTGCACATGATGTCCAACGTTATGTCAAGGAATCAGATTGGGCTGCACAATGCACAAGGCAAGATAAAATGTCAAATGAAGAATTGAAGCTGCAGGATCCACGATGTCGGATACGATGTCCAGGACATCCTGCCCGAAAATACTGGACACATAAATCTGTTATATCTTTAACAGATTAATGTGCAGTTAGCAACAGATTTGGCGATCTATCTTTAGGAACGAATTAAAAGATAATTAAAGTTCGAATTACAAACTTGAATAGTTCGTTCAGGGATTAAAGATTAAAGATAAAAACTAAAAGATCAAACTTTATCTTTTAGATCTTTAAGTGCAGATTTTCAGGAGAATGATAGATCTTATCCAGCGCAAGTTGTTGCAGCCCAGATACGCACACTGCTATATAAACATGAAGGCTGCACGAGTTTTCTACCAAGTCCGAGATTGAAGAGTTATTTTGTGAGTTTTGGGACTTGAGTGTTTTGTGAGCCACCTTGATGTTACCCTAACATCAAGTGTTGGACCTGAGTGTGTAGAGTTGATCTCTATTGTTCAGAGAGCAATCTCTGGTGTATCTTTGATTTGTTTGTAAACACGGGTGAGTGATTGAGAGGGAGTGAGAGGGGTTCTCATATCTAAGAGTGGCTCTTAGGTAGAAGTTGCACGGGTAGTGGTTAGGTGAGAAGGTTGTATACAGTGGCTGTTAGATCTTCGAACTAATACTATTTTAGTGGATTTCCTCCCTGGCTTGGTAGCCCCCAGATGTAGGTGACGTTGCACCGAACTGGGTTAACAATTCTCTTGTGTTATTTACTTGTTTAATTTGTTCATACTGTCAAATATAATCTGCATG
Source organism: Glycine soja (assembly GCF_004193775.1). NCBI lineage: Eukaryota > Viridiplantae > Streptophyta > Magnoliopsida > Fabales > Fabaceae > Glycine > Glycine soja. The sequence goes on from NC_041019.1 coordinate 27,571,391, forward strand.
TTCTGAAGCGTGATGTCGTGACATCCGGTACGACATCTTTCATCGGTATCAGAATTTCAATTGGTATCAGAGCGGGCACTCTAAATCGCTGAGTGAGATCTAGGGAGATAAATTCTGATGAACATGGAGAAAGAAGGAGGACCAGTGAACAGACCACCAATTCTGGATGGAACCAACTATGAATACTGGAAAGCAAGGATGGTGGCCTTCCTCAAATCACTGGATAGCAGAACCTGGAAAGCTGTCATCAAAGGTTGGGAACATCCCAAGATGCTGGACACAGAAGGAAAGCCCACTAATGAATTGAAGCCAGAAGAAGACTGGACAAAAGAAGAAGACGAATTGGCACTTGGAAACTCCAAAGCCTTGAATGCCCTATTCAATGGAGTTGACAAGAATATCTTCAGACTGATCAACACATGCACAGTGGCCAAGGATGCATGGGAGATCCTGAAAACCACTCATGAAGGAACCTCCAAAGTGAAGATGTCCAGATTGCAACTATTGGCTACAAAATTCGAAAATCTGAAGATGAAGGAGGAAGAGTGTATTCATGACTTCCACATGAACATTCTTGAAATTGCCAATGCTTGCACTGCCTTGGGAGAAAGGATGACAGATGAAAAGCTGGTGAGAAAGATCCTCAGATCTTTGCCTAAGAGATTTGACATGAAAGTCACTGCAATAGAGGAGGCCCAAGACATTTGCAACATGAGAGTAGATGAACTCATTGGTTCCCTTCAAACCTTTGAGCTAGGACTCTCAGATAGGACTGAAAAGAAGAGCAAGAACCTGGCGTTTGTATCCAATGATGAAGGAGAAGAAGATGAGTATGACCTGGATACTGATGAAGGTCTGACTAACGCAGTTGTGCTTCTTGGAAAACAGTTCAACAAAGTGCTGAACAGAATGGACAGGAGGCAGAAACCACATGTCCGGAACATCCCTTTCGACATCAGGAAAGGTAGTGAACACCACAAAAAGTCAGATGAAAAGCCCAGTCACAGCAAAGAAATTCAATGCCATGGGTGTGAAGGCTATGGGCACATCAAAGCTGAATGTCCCACCCATCTCAAGAAGCAGAGGAAAGGACTTTCTGTATGTCGGTCTGATGATACAGAGAGTGAACAAGAAAGTGATTCTGACAGAGATGTGAATGCACTCACTGGGAGATTTGAATCTGATGAAGATTCAAGTGATATTGAAATCACTTTTGATGAGCTTGCTATATCCTATAGAAAACTATGCATCAAAAGTGAGAAGATTCTTCAGCAAGAAGCACAACTGAAGAAGGTCATTGCAAATCTGGAGGCTGAGAAGGAGGCACATGAAGAGGAGATCTCTGAGCTTAAAGGAGAAGTTGGTTTTCTGAACTCTAAACTGGAAAACATGACAAAATCAATAAAGATGCTGAATAAAGGCTCAGATATGCTTGATGAGGTGCTACAGCTTGGGAAGAATGTTGGAAACCAGAGAGGACTTGGGTTTAATCATAAATCTGCTGGCAGAATAACCATGACAGAATTTGTTCCTGCCAAAAACAGCACTGGAGCCACGATGTCACAACATCGGTCTCGACATCATGGAACGCAGCAGAAAAAGAGTAAAAGAAAGAAGTGGAGGTGTCACTACTGTGGCAAGTATGGTCACATAAAGCCCTTTTGCTATCATATACATGGCCATCCACATTATGGAACTCAAAGTAGCAGCAGCAGAAGGAAGATGATGTGGGTTCCAAAACACAAGATTGTCAGTCTTGTTGTTCATACTTCACTTAGAGCATCAGCTAAGGAAGATTGGTACCTAGATAGCGGCTGTTCCAGACACATGACAGGAGTTAAAGAATTCCTGGTGAACATTGAACCCTGCTCCACTAGCTATGTGACATTTGGAGATGGCTCTAAAGGAAAGATCACTGGAATGGGAAAGCTAGTCCATGATGGACTTCCTAGTCTGAACAAAGTACTGCTGGTGAAGGGACTGACTGCAAACTTGATCAGCATCAGTCAGTTGTGTGATGAAGGATTCAATGTAAACTTCACAAAGTCAGAATGCTTGGTGACAAATGAGAAGAGTGAAGTTCTAATGAAGGGCAGCAGATCAAAGGACAACTGTTACCTATGGACACCTCAAGAAACCAGCTACTCCTCCACATGTCTATCCTCCAAAGAAGATGAAGTCAAAATATGGCATCAAAGATTTGGACATCTGCACTTAAGAGGCATGAAGAAAATCATTGACAAAGGTGCTGTTAGAGGCATTCCCAATCTGAAAATAGAAGAAGGCAGAATCTGTGGTGAATGTCAGATTGGAAAGCAAGTCAAGATGTCCCACCAGAAGCTTCAACATCAGACCACTTCCAGGGTGCTGGAACTACTTCACATGGACTTGATGGGGCCTATGCAAGTTGAAAGCCTTGGAGGAAAGAGGTATGCCTATGTTGTTGTGGATGATTTCTCCAGATTTACCTGGGTCAACTTTATCAGAGAGAAATCAGACACCTTTGAAGTATTCAAAGAGTTGAGTCTAAGACTTCAAAGAGAAAAAGACTGTGTCATCAAGAGAATTAGGAGTGACCATGGCAGAGAGTTTGAAAACAACAAGTTTACTGAATTCTGCACATCTGAAGGCATCACTCATGAGTTCTCTGCAGCCATTACACCACAACAAAATGGCATAGTTGAAAGGAAAAACAGGACTTTGCAGGAAGCTGCTAGGGTCATGCTTCATGCCAAAGAACTTCCCTATAATCTCTGGGCTGAAGCCATGAACACAGCATGCTATATCCACAACAGAGTCACACTTAGAAGAGGGACTCCGACCACACTGTATGAAATCTGGAAAGGGAGGAAGCCAACTGTCAAGCACTTCCACATCTTTGGAAGTCCATGTTACATTTTGGCAGATAGAGAGCAAAGGAGAAAGATGGATCCCAAGAGTGATGCAGGAATATTCTTGGGATACTCCACAAACAGCAGAGCATATAGAGTACTCAATTCCAGAACCAGAACTGTAATGGAATCCATCAATGTGGTTGTTGATGATCTAACTCCAGTAAGAAAGAAGGATGTCGAAGAAGATGTCAGAACATCGGGAGACAATGTAGCAGATACAGCTAAAAGTGCAGAAAATGCAGAAAACTCTGATTCTGCTACAGATGAACCAAACATCAATCAACCTGACAAGAGTCCCTCCATTAGAATCCAGAAGATGCACCCCAAGGAGCTGATTATAGGAGATCCAAACAGAGGAGTCACTACAAGATCAAGGGAGATTGAGATTGTCTCCAATTCATGTTTTGTCTCCAAAATTGAGCCCAAGAATGTGAAAGAGGCACTGACTGATGAGTTCTGGATCAATGCTATGCAAGAAGAATTGGAGCAATTCAAAAGGAATGAAGTTTGGGAGCTAGTTCCTAGACCCGAGGGAACTAATGTGATTGGCACCAAGTGGATCTTCAAGAACAAAACCAATGAAGAAGGTGTTATAACCAGAAACAAGGCCAGACTTGTTGCTCAAGGCTACACTCAGATTGAAGGTGTAGACTTTGATGAAACTTTCGCCCCTGTCGCTAGACTTGAGTCCATCAGATTGTTACTTGGTGTAGCTTGCATCCTCAAATTCAAGCTGTACCAGATGGATGTGAAGAGCGCGTTTCTGAATGGATACCTGAATGAAGAAGCCTATGTGGAGCAGCCAAAGGGATTTGTAGATCCAACTCATCCAGATCATGTATATAGGCTCAAGAAGGCTCTCTATGGATTGAAGCAAGCTCCAAGAGCTTGGTATGAAAGGCTAACAGAGTTCCTTACTCAGCAAGGGTATAGGAAGGGAGGAATTGACAAGACTCTCTTTGTCAAACAAGATGCTGAAAACTTGATGATAGCACAGATATATGTTGATGACATTGTGTTTGGAGGGATGTCGAATGAGATGCTTCGACATTTTGTCCAACAGATGCAATCTGAATTTGAGATGAGTCTTGTTGGAGAGCTGACTTATTTTCTGGGACTCCAAGTGAAGCAGATGGAAGACTCCATATTCCTCTCACAAAGCAAGTATGCAAAGAACATTGTCAAGAAGTTTGGGATGGAAAATGCCAGCCATAAAAGAACACCTGCACCTACTCACTTGAAGCTGTCAAAAGATGAAGCTGGCACCAGTGTTGATCAAAGTCTGTACAGAAGCATGATTGGGAGCTTACTATATTTAACAGCAAGCAGACCTGACATCACCTTTGCAGTAGGTGTTTGTGCAAGATATCAAGCCAACCCTAAGATAAGTCACTTGAATCAAGTAAAGAGAATTCTGAAATATGTAAATGGCACCAGTGACTATGGGATTATGTACTGTCATTGTTCAGATTCAATGCTGGTTGGGTATTGTGATGCTGATTGGGCTGGTAGTGCAGATGACAGAAAAAACACTTCTGGTGGATGTTTCTATTTGGGCAACAATCTTATTTCATGGTTCAGCAAGAAGCAGAACTGTGTGTCCCTATCTACTGCAGAAGCAGAGTATATTGCAGCAGGAAGCAGCTGTTCACAACTAGTTTGGATGAAGCAAATGCTTAAGGAGTACAATGTCGAACAAGATGTCATGACATTGTACTGTGACAACTTGAGTGCTATTAATATTTCTAAAAATCCTGTTCAACACAGCAGAACCAAGCACATTGACATTAGACATCACTATATTAGAGATCTTGTTGATGATAAAGTTATCACACTGAAGCATGTTGACACTGAGGAACAAATAGCAGATATTTTCACAAAGGCATTGGATGCAAATCAGTTTGAAAAACTGAGGGGCAAGCTGGGCATTTGTCTGCTAGAGGATTTATAGCAATTACTTTTATCTGAACGTGCTCAAACGTTAATAGCGCGTTCACTACTGGGCCAAAACAAATTCGACCGTTGCTTCACACGACCCTCTACATTCCTCATTCAAACTCATATTTTCGTGGTAATCTCGTTTTCATCAGCATTCCCCAACACCTCTCAGAGATTCACGAAACCACTCCAAAGGCTCTGCTTCTCCATGGCTACCTCACCAAAAGAAACTTCATCTCCTGGTTCACCCTCTGTACCATCATCTCCATCATCCACCAAAGCACCATCAAACCAGGAACAACCTGAATTCAATATCCAACCCATACAAATGATTCCTGGTCAAGCCCCTATTCCTGAGAAACTGGTCCCCAAAAGACAATAGGGAGTGAAGATTTCTGAAAACCCTAGCCTTGCAACAAGTCCTAGGGAAGTAGACACGGAGATGGATAGGAAATGATCCATGATCACGCATGTAATTTCCTTTTCTGTAGCACCTCATCAAGCATATCTGAGCCATGATCAGAAAAGGAAAAAGCAAAAACACTCAAAGCCAAATTCCCCACCTAAAAACCATTCCCAAAATAAGTCCTATTGATCCATGATCACGCATGTAATTTTTGATTTGATAGGAAATGATTTGCAAAATCAAGTCATGACATATCTATGGTTCAGAATTAGGATAAAACACTTTCCTGTGTGAGATTGATACACTTTGACTGATTTTCTCCTATCTTTGTTGGACCCAGTGTTTCCTCTAAATGGTTGTTTAGAAACAAAATGCTAACATCCAAAATCTCATTTACGGTTATGAGAAAATTTCATCAGCATACTCTCCTTCCCCGATAGACACATTGTCTTTCATCCAAAAAGCATATGTTGCTCTGATCAGTTGGAAGTTTTGTCTCTTTACTAAAGCATGTTTGCATTTTAGTGAAGAAAACACCGAGACTATTTTTAGTCTCACAGTTATCAAGAACTACGTAGGTCTGAGTTCCTCATCACAAATTGAGGATATGTAGGAGCAAAAGCCCTGCTTTTGTCGACCACCCCACTTTTTGTTACCGTGACCCAAGAGTCCGGTGGCATGCGGAGCCACATGACCGTGGGATCGCCAGATCCATATTCTCTTTTATGTTTCCTCTTTTATCTGTTACGTATCATTTTATTTTTGTTTAACTGAGGGACTAATGTTTGTTTCGTTTTGATTGACTTTTGTTTTGTACGTACATATCGTTTGAGTCGTTACATCAGTACTTGTTTCGTTGTTGTCAATAGTGTTTGTAGAAATTCTGGAATCACATAGAATTTTTTTCATTTAGGAACGTCGTCCTAAAAATAAAATGAACCAAAATCATGATAAAAAAGAGAGAAGTGTAGTGAATAAAATGTCTGCGTATATAAAGAAAAAGGAAAATGTGCATAGAAGGGTTTTTATAAGAAATACGTGTAGAGGGATTCTTGTGTGTGTGAACGAGTGTATATAAAGAAACTTTTGTATGAACCATAGGTGTGCGTTGGAGAAAAATGAAAAAGAGCTTTGAATGTAAATAGGGTTTGACCATGTGACGTAAAGAGAAAGAGTTCCAATGCATATACAGAAAAAGTTTGTCATGTATAAGAGTGTAGATATACAAAGAAAAATTTCTTCATAGAGGACCATAGGTGTATAATTTTGTGAATATATAAAAATGAAACAAAAAGGAAAAAGAAAGAAAGACCGCGAAGGTCGACATGTTATAGTTAAGAAGTATAAATCATTCGTAAAGAGCAAACGTATTTTCTGGAAACAAGGGACTGATGCTAAGAGTTTATTTTCCGGAATAACCGAGATAAGAATGGATGAAATCATTGAACTGATGAAAGAACATAACTTGGAAACGTTGGGTCTGTTTGTGTGAATTCCCAACCGTAGTATCACAATGCCATAAACGGGATACTTGAGTGCCCACCTGGCTATAGCCATGACTAATTTTGCACGTTGTTTTCAAATCATCATTGTCACGCGTGCCTTATGGAGTGATATGGGAGTTCGGCCCGAGACCGACACCTTGACACCCAAATTTGTTTTGCCCCAGATATCAAGATTGGGTTCCCACGATAAAAGACCCCATTGGAACACAACCTTAGACTTTTTTTGAACCTTGGCCTATCAAAAGAATCCTCATTCTTTCCCCCGATGCAAAGGACAACGAAATCTCCTCAAGGGAGAGCAAATAGAATGCTAAAACCCGATTTCCCAAAGAAAGGAAAGGAGGAAGTGGAAAGAAAAGGAAGAAATGAAAAGAAAAGAAAGAAAAAGAACAATAAAAAAGAAAGAAAAAGAAGGATTCCCGATCGAAGATCGAAAGGAAGTGAAAATGGAAAAGATCGGAGGAAAACAGAGTAATTCTCAATCAATGAAAGAAAGGGAACAGAAAATCTTCAGACCAGATAAAATTTTCGGCAAAATAAGTGACTGTCGGCAAAGGAAAGCCCATTTTTGGTGTCTCTTCCTTTCGAATTTCCATTCAAGGTCGTTCTCAACTGGCGATATCCCACCCCACATGAACAAAGAGGAAGAGACCGAAACACCCAGCTTCCTCACCAAAAACACTACCCTCGAGAAAATCCTATTGATCTGTGATCGTACGTGTGATCTCTGATTCGATAGGAAATCGTGTGCAAAATAAAGTCATGGTGCAGTTATGGTTTGGGAATAGGGTGAAACACTTGCCTGTGTGAGTTTTATACACTATGAGTGATTTATTTTCAGCTTAGCCCGATGTTTCCCCTACATGTTCATTTAAAAGCTAAATATTGACATCCTGCCCTTCATTTTCGGTTACAAGGAAGATTACCCTTGGCACAAGTATATTGTTTCTCTAAGATATGGTGCTCTCGCGAATGATTAATTTTTCTTTGCACAAAGCATGTTTGTCTTTTTTTTGGTGGAAAAAAACCGATCGACCATTCGGTCCTACCACTTTTTTCGGAGCCCCATGAATTTATTGCCTAGCACTGTTCATGCATCATCCACCAACGAGTCTGGAGCACCACGAATTTATTGCCTAGCGCTGTTAACCAACTCTCCATTCTCCACTTTTATCCGGAGACCCATGAATTTATTGCCTAGCGCTGTTCATGCATCCTCAACAAACGAGTCTGGAGCCCCGCGAATTTATTGCCTAGCGCTGTTCGCCAATTCTCCATTCTCCAATTTTTTCGAAGCCCCATGAATTAATTGCCTAGCGCTGTTCATGCATCCTCCACCAACGAGTCTGGAGCCCCGCGAATTTATTGCCTAGCGTTGTTCGCCAATTCTCCATTCTCCACTTTTATCCGGAGCCCCATGAATTTATTTCCTAGCGCTGTTCATGCATCCTCCACCCATGAGTCTGGAGCCCCGCGAATTTATTGCCTAGCGCTGTTCGCCAATTCTCCATTCTCCATTTTTTTCGGATCCCCATGAATTTATTGCCTAGCACTGTTCATGCATCCTCCACCAACGAGTCTGGAGCCCCGCGAATTTATTGCCTAGCGCTGTTCGCCAATTCTCCATTCTCCACATTTATCCGGAGCCCCATGAATTTATTGCCTAGCGCTGTTCATGCATCCTCCACCAACGAGTCTGGAGCCCCACGAATTTATTGCCTAGCGTTGTTCGCCAAATTCTCCATTCTCCACTTTTTTCGGAGCCCCATGAACTTATTGCCTAGCGTTGTTCATGCATCCTCCACCAACGACTCTGGAGCCCCGCAAATTTATTGCTTAGCGCTGTTCGCCAATTCTCCATTCTCCTTTTTTTCGGAGCCCCATGAATTCATTGCCTAGCGCTATTCATGCATCCTCCACCAACGAGTCTGGAGCCCCACGAATTTATTGCCTAGCGATGTTCGCCAATTCTCCATTCTCCACTTTTATCCGGAGCCCTATGAATTTATTTCCTAGCGTTGTTCATGCATCCTCCACCAAAGAGTCTGGAGCCCCGTGAATTTATTGCCTAGCGTTATTCGTCAATTCTCCATTCTCCACTTTTTTCGGAGCCCCACGAATTTATTGCCTAGCGCTATTCATGCATCCTCGACCAACGAGTCTGGAGCCCCGAAAATTAATTGCCTAGCGCTGTTCGCCAATTCTCCATTCTCCACTTTTATCCGGAGCCCCATGAACTTATTGCCTAGCACTGTTCATGCATCCTCCACCAACGAGTCTGGAGCCCCGCAAATTTATTGCCTAGCGCTGTTCGCCAATTCTCCATTCTCCTCTTTTTTCGGAGCCCCATGAATTCATTGCCTAGCGCTATTCATGCATCCTCCACCAACGAGTCTGGAGCCCCACGAATTTATTGCCTAGCGCTATTCGCCAATTCTCCATTCTCCACTTTTATCCGGAGCCCCATGAATTTATTTCATAGCGCTGTTCATGCATCCTCCACCAAAGAGTCTGGAGCCCCGCAAATTTATTGCCTAGCGCTGTTCGCCAATTCTCCATTCTCCACTTTTATCCGGAGCCCCATGAATTTATTGCCTAGTGCTGTTCATGCATCCTCCACCAACGAGTCTGGAGCCCCGCGAATTTATTGCCTAGCGCTGTTCGCCAATTCTCCATTCTCCACTTTTATCCGGAGCCCCATGAATTTATTTCCTAGCGCTGTTCATGCATCCTCCACCAAAGAGTCTGGAGCCCCGCAAATTTATTGCCTAGCGCTGTTCGCCAATTCTCCATTCTCCACTTTTATCCGGAGCCCCATGAATTTATTGCCTAGTGCTGTTCATGCATCCTCCACCAACGAGTCTGGAGCCCCGCGAATTTATTGCCTAGCGCTGTTCGCCAATTCTCCATTCTCCACTTTTATCCGGAGCCCCATGAGTTTATTTCCTAGCGCTTTTCATGCATCCTCCACCCACGAGTCTGGAGCCCCGCGAATTTATTGCCTAGCGCTATTCGCCAATTCTCCATCCTCCACTTTTTTCGGAGCCCCATGAATTTATTTCCTAGCGCTGTTCATGTGTCCTCCACCATCGAGTCTGGAGCCCCGCGAATTTATTGCCTAGCGCTGTTCGCCAATTCTCCATTCTCCACTTTTTTTCGGTGACCCATGAATTCATTGCTTAGCGCTGTTCATTTGTCCTCCACCATCGAGTCTGGAGCCCCGCCATTTTATTGCCTAGCGATGTTCGCCATTTCTCCATTCTCAATCTTATTCGGAGACCCATGAATTCATTGCCTAGCGCTGTTCATGTGTCCTCCACCAACGAGTCTGGAGCCCCGTGAATTCATTGCCTAGCGCTGTTCGCCAATTCTCCATTCTCCACTCTTATTCGGAGACCCATGAATTCATTGCCTAGTGCTGTTCATGTGTCCTCCACCATCGAGTCTGGAGCCCCGCGAATTCATTGCCTAGCGCTGTTCGCCAATTCTCCATTCTCAATCTTTCGGAGACCCATGAATTCATTGCCTAGCGCTGTTCATGTGTCCTCCGTTATCAAGCGCGGAGCCTCCGGTGACTGGGAAATATGTTTTTTGTTATTTTCCGGATCGGTTCCTTCGCCAAACATGTGTATAAGTGTATATGTGTATTATATTTGTTGTTCTTGTTGTTGTTTGTATTTTGTTTTGTGTTGTGCAGAGAAAGAAGAAGGAGAGACGAGAGTCGTTATAGACTAATCACGGAAAGGGCCGGACGGACGTAATCAGTGTCTTATCTTTGCTTTCCTCTTATCTCCGATGAGAGGTAAGTAAAGAGGGGCAACTGTCATACCCTAATTTCGTCCGGGGATTGTTATTTGATGATATGCAACCTTTGATTGGCCGCTTCGAGATACTTGGCACCCTTTGTTGCACAATATTGGAAGTCCCGAGACGTGTCAGAAATCAAAAGGAAGCAGGCTTACGCGATCCGTGAAATTCCGTAATGTGACGTTACGAAAAAAGAATTCGTAACCTTGCGGAAGGAAACTAAGTATCGTTACGAAATTCGTAAAGTTTCGTAACGTTACGAAAAAAGAATTACCAAAAAAGGTAAAGGGGGTGCATTTAGTAAAAAGGGGGGTACAATTAGCAATCAGGCCCACTTGGGCCTTCCAGTTTCTTCCTCCAGAAGGCGGCTACTTCTGGAGGAAGCAACCTTGCTCGCCTAGGCACTTCTTATTCTCTCGAAATTGCTGAGGAAAATTATTTCCGTGAAGAAAATCCAAGCCGAGGCGCTTCCATAACGTTTCCGTGAGTAATTACGCGAAGATTTTCAACCGTTCTTCGACATTCATCGTTCGTTCTTCGTTTTCTTCAGTCTTCAACTGGTAAGTACCTCAAACCGAGCTTTTCAATTCATTCTATGTACCCAGGGTGGTCCATATTTTGTTTCATGTACTTTTATTCTCGTTTTCATTCGCTTTCTATACCCCCTTTTGACGTGCTTCAGTCATTTATTTAAGTCGTTTCTTGCCTAATCTAAAAATAAAATAAATTTCCACCGATCATTTGAATTGTATCATCCGTTAATTTCTGTTAAAATGAATTCCGACCGTTCGGTCGTGCCGTAACCACGTTGGAAATCAAAAAAGAGGTAAAATAATAATATAATAATCAAAAAATACCTTTTAGTAAAATAAAGCGAAAAATCAATCAGACGTTTTCTGTTTGGGATTTCTCATTCTTAATCGAATTGACTAATAACTAAAGTGAAACTAAGGCTAAAATCAACTCGCCTAGACAAGCTCGTCCACAAAAAAGGTCATTAAATGGGGTTTGAAAGTTTATCATTTCAGTTTTCCTTATCAAGTAAATGGATCATTTTTAAGGTCCAACGCCTTAAAATGATCACCTTTCAAAGTAAAAAGAATCACTTGATTCACTCTTAAGAAAGAACTACGTAGGTCTGATTTCCTCTTCGATGGAGGGTACGTAGGAGCAAAAGCCCCTCTTTTGTCGACCTCAAAGAAATAAAAGGTAAGATAACACAATTTTCACAATTCTAAAAAATAGGCTGTTGTCCTTTGAGACAAACGTGAGAGGTGCTAATACCTTCCTCAAACGTAAATACAACTCCCAAACTTAGAATTTTCATTTTGACCGGTTTCCTTCGGTTTTTCCGACGTTTTCCACAAATAAACGTTGGTGGCGACTCCGCGCATCTTTCCTCCTTTGGAAAGCGCACCCGTGAGCCTCGCCTTCGCTCGCCCGCGAAAGGGCACGTTGCGGCACACGTCAATGGGCTCGTTTGCCCTTGGTTGACAAAAGATGCGGATAACCATACGGTATTGCCGCATGTCATCGAGCTTGCCACCTCGGGATAACGAAAGGTGCGGATAACCATACAGTACCCCCGCATGTCATCGGGCTTGCCGCCTCGGGATGACAAAAAAGTGCAGAAGACAACGTAAGTCTCTGCGCGTCAACGGGCTTGTTTGCCCCTGGTTGCTGAAAGGTGCAAGAGACGACGTTAGTCTCTGCGTGCTACCGGAGTCTGAGTCTGACGAATAGCAAAAGAGTGTGGGCGGGTTACCATATAGGGCGTCTCTGCGTGCCAACGGACTCACGGGTCACGATAGCGAATGGTGGGGCGGTCGACAAAAGCGAGGCTTTTGCTCCTACGTATCCTCAATTTGTGATGAGGAACTCAGACCTACGTAGTTCTTTCAAAAGTGAGACTAAAATAGTCTCGATGTTCTTTCACTAAAATGTGAACATGCTTTAGTAAAAAAACAAAACCTCCAACTGATCAGAGCAACATATAATTTCTGTAGAATAATGTGTCAATTGGGGAAGGAGAGTATGCTGATAAAATTTTCTCATAACCACAAATGAGATTTTGGATGTTAGCATTTCGTTTCTAAAAAACCATTTAGAGGAAACACTAGGTCCAACAGAATAGAAAAAAATCACTCAAAGTGTATCAATCTCACAAAGGTAAGTGTTTCATCCTAATTTCGAACCATAGATATGTCATGACTTGATTTTGCAAATCATTTCCTATCAAATCAAAGATTACACGTGTGATCATGGATCAATAGGACTTTTTCTTGGGAATGGTGTTTTTTGGTGGGGAATTTGGCTTTGAGAGTTTGGGCCTTTTCCTTTTCTATTTTTGTTTAGTGTGAGGCGAGAAAGTCGCTAGCGCACAGGATTTTGGTTGGCAATCAAAGGGAGGGGACCACTTCAAGTCGTGGTTTCCTTTCTTTCCTTATTTGGTGGTGACAACTCTGTATTGTTCAGATATTGTCTGGTCCAAAGACCTTTCTGCATATTTCTGTTGTTTTCTTCCGATCTTTGATCGAGAGTTTTCTTTCTTTTTCTTTTTGCTTTCTTCCAATCTTTGATCGGGAATTTTCTTTTCTTTCCTTTTTGCTTTCAAAGGCAAGGATGGACATTTTCACCCTGGATCAAGGTTTATGGTGACTTGGGATTTTGGCTCAAGGCTTGTAGAATGGCTGGACATGATATATGTCAGGGCGTCGATTTGGCCAGCGGTTCAGGGATAAAGAGGATGTCTCACATTTTTTCCATGACACACATGCAACAATGATGATTAGGAAATTTTATGCAAAACTGGTCATGCATGCACCCATGTGGACACTCAAGCATCAAGTTTTTATGGTCATGTGACACTAGGGCTCAGGATTCATTTTTCCTATTTAAGTCAACCCAGTGTTTCCAAAACATGTTCTTTTATAAATTCATGGATTCATCCGAGTCCATTTTGGGCATTCGGGAAAATTTTCACAGCATTCACCCTTCAGGTGCATACACATTTTTTCAAAAACTGGTTATGATTAGTGAATTTTTCAAAGAAAAGCTGGAAGTTATTTTCTTTTCAAAAGCATGTTGGCTTTTTAGCTAACAAATTTTATTTTTATTTATTCTTCATCTATTAAGTTATTATTATTTATCATTTTTTTTCTTTCTGAAAAGGTCGTGCGGATGAGGGCACACACGGCCTACCTACGTCAAATCACAAAGCAAACAGAAAAGAATGCAATGGTAAGTCACAACAAAAATAGTGACAAAATAACTGAGAGCCGTAATGCCAGATCATAGCGGAAACAGAAACAATAACTGAAAGCAGTAATGTTATATGACGAAAAAAACGATAACTGAAAGCAGTAATGCTAATCATAAAAAAGTGCAACGACCTTGGTCATGTGGCTCCGCTCCCTCCCAAGAAACCGAGCAGGTCAGTCATATCCTTATCCATATTGGGTTCATCCGCCTCACCGGGGGATCCTGTAGGCTGCTCCCCTGCCTGGGCATCGGGCCAGTCTCTAGGCCATGCGACCCCAACCCCAAACTACTCCGGGGTAGGGCATACAAAAGGGGCGAAACCCTGCCCCTACTAACTGAGGCTGAACCAGTAGAGACACTCATGGATCTGCACCTGTCCACGGTGGTTGGCCTCCTGCTGGCGAACCAAATGCTGTAGATACCGCTCCACGCCCAGGGACCCAGCCAGATCGGCCTGTTGAGGTGGTGGCGGTGCGCCCGTGGCCTGATGTGCATCACCCTGCGCCTGCCTGGGTGTGTAGTACTTCTCGATGAAGGCTCGGGTGATCGGCAGTCAGATTACCTTGCTGGGGGTGACAGGAACTCCGTAGGACTGGCAGAGGCCTATGATCAGAGCCGGAAACCCCAGGGCCCTATTGGACTTCTCTGGGTCCAGAGGGTGCCTAGTAGGCGCCATACCTGCAAACAAATAAATGGCATTAGCAATCACCTGGGCCACATGGATGCTCATCCATGTCAGGATGGCATACACCAACTGGCACTTAGGCAGAGGGAGGTCAGAGTTATAGTCGCTAGGCAAGACATTGCTGAGCAGTAGTGTCATCCATATCTGGGTCAAGGTAGTCATGCTGGTGCGCATGATCCGCACCAACCTCCCTGCAGCAGTTCGGGCGAAATCCTGCCCCGGAATGCACAACAGCTGGGCGATGGCTTCCTCATCGAAACCGTCTCCCTGGCTCCTCCTCTGGCTGAACTCACACTGATGGCCTTCCTCCAAAATCAGCGGGTCACCCAAGAATTGGCTGAGAGCATCTGCGTCGAAGGGAATCCACTGACCCTTCACCCATGATCGCATGTCCCAAACTCTCTCCTCTGTGGGCCAGGCATTAACGTAGAACTCTAGGACTATCTCAGGGTCGAACTTGGCCATGGGAGTCACTAGAGGTGTGCAATGCCTGCGAGCTATCTCCTCCTGGAAGTCCGTGTGCTCATCTTCCCTGAGCTGGACACGCCTCTCCCTGTGAAATGACCATCCCTTGATGACCTCGAAGCGCTGCTGGTGCTTGGCACTCTGGAAACGGTGACTATCAAACTCTGAGGCAGCACTAGATCCTTCTCCTGTGGCGTCTCTTCTAGACCTCTTCGTGGATAGTTTCTTTGGAGCCATTTCCTACGAAAGAAAACCTTCGGGAAGTTAGTTCAAGAAAACCAATTAAAACAAAAGCTAAACCAAGCAAAAACTGCATACACTTCTTTCCAACAAAACGCGAACATCATCATGAATTTTAAAAGAAAAACTTACGCATTAACGCGTGGTTTTTCCTAGGACATACATACATTTGCACACATCTTTCCTTTGGTGAACGACATTTTACGAGATGTTTCTACTTTCGTTTGCAAAGAATTTTCTTATGCTACATGCAAAACTATCCAACATACACATTTTGCAAGGCACCTTGCCTACCTATCTACTCCATTTTGAATGGCATTTTTGCTATATGTTCACATTTCATTCACATATATGTTCATACACTTGAGAGGCAACTTCATGCTGTATATTCACACATATTTACATTCATTTGAAAAGCAATTTCATGTTGCACATTCATTGGAAAGGCAATTTTTGTACTACTTATTCACATTTTTGAAAGGCAATTCCATGTCATATGTTCCTATTTTGAGAAGCATTTTCGTGCCATATTCAACATATATGCACATTTGCAAAGCATTTGGCTACCTATTCAACATATGTAGGCTTTATTTGAAAGGTGTTTGCCTCTTACTACCTATTCTATATACACATGTACGTGGTGAACAACATTTTCACACCATCTAGGTACAAAGAAATCATCATGGTGCAGCCCAAACCAAGTGCTGGCCTAAAGGGGAAACCTCACCAACATGCTCTCATTTACATGCCTTCTTGCATTCAAAATCAAAGGCTTGGGTTCCTAGGCCTAAGTCATATTTCGGCATTTACCCTAACTTCCGCAAGCTGTCCACAAATCCAAAAATTGCAACCATATATGCACAGACCAAATCTATAAGCAATATTCACAAACTTATGCGCAAATGCCATTGAGGCATTTCACCGAGCACTTGGTGGGCGCACTTTTGGGTATAAACAGCAATAATAGGTAGGAATTTAAAGGATACTGGGCTGCCTCCCAGTAGCGCTTCTCGATTGTCCGAAGCTGGACGCGGGACAGTGATATGTTGATCATGGGCCTAGCATCCATTCGTGTCTGTCTCCAAGTACCTGAAAGCAGGAAATGACATTGCGCAGCAAATCGTGGCCACGTTACCACATACCTCGATTCATCTCTGTCTTGGATTTGGCGCGGTATTTGACTATTGCTTAAAACGATCCTATCCCTGTCATAAGATAACAAATATGCACGTATATGTGTATGCATGAGCGTTTTCAAATGCAATAATCTTGTAGCAAAAGCTTGTTGGGTTCAGTTTCAATTAAGCGCTTAGGGCATCCTATGGACTGAGCGAAAAGGCTCGAGTCATTAAATACTACGCATCTTTTAAGGCACAAAGTGAGGATCAAAACCCCAATCCTACGTTCTTTTAAAAGACTGCGATGACAAAATTACAAAGGACAGGAATCCCTGGGGGAAACCACAGAAAAATAAAAACATGCAGCGACTTCCTTAATTGCCCCAGAACTTAAGCGTAGTATCGCTTGACAACGTCTGAGTTCACCGGTGAAGGTAGTTCCTCATCATCCATGTTGGCAAGCACAAGGGCCCCTCCGGAGAAAGCCCTTTTTACGATGAAAGGCCCTTCGTAGTTCGGGGCCCACTTTCACCTATTGTCTTTCAGAGCTTGGGAGACTTTCTTTAGCACCAGGTCCCCTTCGCTGAACCTGCGCGAGCATACCTTCTTGTCAAAAGTGTTCTTCACTCGTTTCTGATATAAGCGCCCGTGGCTCATGGCGGCCAAACGCTTGCCTTCTATGAGATTAAACTGATCAAAACGTGCTTGGGCCCACTCCGATTCCTTTAATCCGGACTCCGCCAATATTCTTAATGATGGGACTTCCACCTCAAACGGTAGCACAACCTCCATTCCGTATACCAATGAGAACGGTGTTGCGCCGGTTGATGTGCGCACTGAGGTTCGGTAACCATGTAGCGCGAATGGGAGCAACTCGTGCCAATCCTTGTATGACACGGTCATCTTCTAGATAATCTTCTTTATATTCTTGTTGGCTGCCTCCACTGCTCCGTTCATCTTGGGTCTGTAGGGTGTGGAATTGTGATGTTGGATCTTAAACTCCTCGCACATTTCCCCCATCATCTTGTTATTCAAGTTGGTGCCATTGTCCGTGATAATCTTCCTCGGCAAACCATACCGGCAGATAATCTCCCTCTTAATGAAGTAATTGATCTCCACTAGGATGAAACGATGTCCGTTCACAACTTTGGGCTCTATGGCCCTAATCAATCTATTCCCCACATGGAAAACGACCATGGTGCGGCCAAAACATTCAAAGGCAAGGGTGGAGCATTGACATTGTCTGCAAACGTCTAGCATTTGTGACACTTCCTCACATGGAGACAATAATTGCTCTCCATGGTGAGCCAATAGTAGCCCACCCTTAAGATCTTCCTAGCCATGGCGTGCCCGTTAGCGTGCGTACCAAAAGAGCCCTCATGGACCTCCCCCAGCATGCTCTCAGCTTCTTTGGCGTTGATGCAGCGGAGCAAAACCATGTCATGGTTTCTCTTGTATAGTATGCTTCCACTCAAGAAGAAACCGGCTGCCAATCTCCTTAACGTCATCTTGTCATTGTCGAAAGGCTCCGATGGGTACTCTTTGCTTTCAACGTATCGCTTGATATCGAAATACCATGGCTTACCATCCCGCTCTTCTTCCACCAAACGACAATGTGCGGGTCTTCCACGACACCTGAACTCAATGTACGGTAGGTCTCCGTGCAGTGTCAGCTGGAACATGGACGCTAAAGTGGCAAGCGCATCTGCCATTTGATTTTCCTCTCGGGGAATGTGATGGAAGGAGATCTCATCAAAGAACTCAGCCAGGAAGGGGAAACTGGTGAAGGGGAAACTGCCAGGAAGCCACATTATAAACGAAACCTCAAAGAGAGTTGGGCTTCGTCCTCAAAAGGAAACAACACCAGAAAATCTAGCCTTCCATAGATTCAAACAGAAAACGGAAATGAAACTAAAAGCAGAAACGTAAATGAAGCAGAAACGTAAATGAAAGTAGAAGAAGAAACAAGAACGAAATTGTTATTAGAAGCAGAAAGTGGAAAATTGCATTAAGAACGAAACAATAGCATTCAAGCAGAAAAACGTAAAATCCTAAACAAAGCTCTGAATAATGAATAACATAATAGAATAGCATTCAATTCACTGGGTCCTATTACAATACTCTGGCCCAAAACAAAATAAACACTGAACCACATAAAATAAAATTGCGAAATTTCCTAATTAGAAATTAACTAAGGTAAGCGCTGCTTTATTTGCCCTCTTCAAGTCCACAACCAAAATCCGAATTAAGCCCAATGTTTCATTAATTCCTAAAATTAGATTAAAAACATCAAATTAGCTAAATGAGCCCAAATAATAAAACTGCCTAACTAATTGACAATTAAGACCAATCAATAATTAAAATGGTGCAAAAAGGGTTTAGAAAATAGAAGAAAATGATGGCATATCAAAACCCCCCATACTTAGCCTTTTGCACTCCTGGGCAAAATGAAACAAAGAACAAAATCCAAGGATATCAAAGAGAGACAAACGAAAACATTCACATATTTCTCAATGAACATCAAGGAATGAAAGGAATGGGTAACATCTAACATAAGGAGATCCGAAAAGTCAAGACATTCATGAAAATCATCCAAGCAACCCAATCATGGCAAAATAGTTAATCAGTTCAAGAATGAAAAGTGATAAAGCCTCACAAGATATACACTCTATCTCTCAAGTGTCTAGGCTACTATTTACCCTCAAAGCACCCATGAAAACAAACACCACATAAACTTGGCAAGATTCTAAAATTGACAATTAACCCATAAACACAAGCACATGAGGATCAAAAGGTCTTTTAAGGTTGTAATGGGGCCAAGGACAAGGTATGGAAAAATATGGAATAAGTGGCTGAATCCCAAAGGAATAGAGAAGCAATGGGGAATAAGTGCATATTAAGAAAAAATAAGAAAATAAAAAGAAGTAAAGATAAAATTTAAACATAAAGAGTAGAACCAAGAGTCTCATCATTCTTTTTTCATTTAAGATCTTATTCACTCAACTTTATTGCTTTTCTTTTTCTTTTTCAATTTTTTTTTACGAAGCCTTTGAGAAACAACATCTCATTCAGCATGTCCAACATTTAACCAATATACAATGTACATCAAGTATGGCCCAAAATACATCATGAAGCATAGCCAACAAAACATGTTATCCAATGAAACAAAAACCCCCCACACTTATTCCCAAAACAATTCCAAAGCTCCAAAATTCCTTAAGGATATGGTGATATCATGGTTTTTCATTTAAGGCTTGTAGTGAGCTTCAAAACAAGGAAAGGGAAACAAGGCTCAAAAGGGGTATCAAAGGAATTAATTCAAGGTAAGTCCATTTGGCTAGAAGCTTATGAGAACAAAATTGCCTCAATCATTTCCAAATATGCATGTGAATTAGGAAGCATCAACAAGAATCAAGCCAAGGCTATTGTGCAAGCAATCAATGGGGCAAAACACACCAAATGATTATGATGATGGATGACTCAAATTCTCACAAAGGTAAACTCATCACTTTCAAATTGAGCTTTCAAAACTATCATGACATGTAGAGGAGAATCAAGGATTTCAAGTCACAAAATGTCAAGAACTTTTATTTTCAAAACAATTACCCATTTCTTGAACATATCCTATAATTCAAAGAAAAACATGCAAAGTCGTACATGCACACAGAATTGACCCAAAATATTAAACTAGAAATCCGACGAAACTAACAACATTAACAAATTAACAAAACCAACAAAACTAGCAAAACCAAAGAACACTCCCCCCCATACTTAAACAACACATTGTCCTCAATGTAGCACAATTAAAAGATTAAAAACAATTAAATCATCAAATAGAATCGGACAAGTGTAATAAAAGCAAAGAAGGAGATACGAAAAGAAAAACTCCCTAAGTCATGGTGGAGGAAGAGTAGGGTGGAGTAAGGAAGTCTCTTCCACGACTACGTCCACTAAAGAAGGGTTCGTGAGGAATGGCTTAAGTCGATGTCCGTTGACCTTGAAGCTCTTGTTTGTGGAGTCGCTTTTGATCTCAATTGTACCATAAGGAAAAACATTAGTAACAACAAAAGGACCAATCCACTTAGACCTCAACTTACCACTCATGAGTCCAAGCCTAGAATTATACAATAACACTTTTTGTCCAACCATCTCTAAAATTCTCTAGAATTATACAATAACACTGCTTGGCTGCACAATCTTCTCTAAAATTCTCTTGATCTCCCTGTTAGAAATTTCTCCCTGTCCATTGGTCTGGGGGTTGTATGGTGTGGATACCCTGTGTACCACCCCGTACTTTTTAAGCAGGGCATGCATTGTTCTGTGGCAAAAATGGGTTCCTTGATCACTGACAATTGCTTTAGGTACTCCAAACCTGCAAAACAGATTAGACCTGACAAAATCTGCAACAACTTTAGCATCATTAGTTCTAGTGGGCTTGGCTTCCACCCATTTCGAAACATAGTCAACTGCAAGGAGAATGTAAACATAACCAAAAGAGACAGGAAAAGGGCCCATGAAATCTATACCCCAGACATCAAACACCTCACAGAATAACATAGGTTGCTGAGGCATTTGTTGTCGCCATGTAAGTGTATTTCCTGCTCTTTGACACTTCTCACAAGTGCTGCAGATCTTCCATGCATCTTTAAAGATGGTGGGCCAATAAAAACCACAATCAAGCACTTTGCAAGTTGTCCTTTGAACACCCAGATGACCTCCCGGTGCGGAAGAATGACAGAACTGCAGGACTGAGTCAGTCTCATGATCTGGAATGCATCGTCTAATTACCTGATCACTGCACAATTTCCACAAGTAGGGGTCATCCCAAATAAAATACTTAGCATCACTTTTAATTTTATCTTTTTGGGCCTTAGATGCCGAGGGAGGAAAAACAAAAGCAACTAAATAATTGACAATGTTAGCAAACCAGGGAGTAGAAAGAGAGTCAGAAATACTATACAGTATATACAAATGATCATTCGGGAAATCATCCCGAATGTGTGAATCCGCATCCGTTACACGTTCGATCTGACTCAAATGATCAGCAACTAAATTTTGTGCTCCGCTCCTATCACGGATCTCCAAGTCAAACTCTTGGAGCCAGAGCATCCATCGGATCAACCTAGGCTTAGAATCAGCCTTCTTCAACAAGTACTTTAGAGCTGCATGGTCAGTATAAACAATAATGCGGGTACCAAGCAAATAAGATCGAAATTTTTCAAGAGCAAAAACTATGGCTAGAAGCTCCTTCTCAGTAGTAGTATAATTCGCTTGGGCAACATCTAAAGTCCTAGAAGCATAGTATATCACCCTTGATGCAAGCTCCATTGGAGCTTGTAGGCCTAGGATCTTCTTCATCAATGGATTCCTTTGCTTCTTGGAAGATGAATCGCAGCGGAATGGAGAAAGGAAGAGAGAGAGGAGACGCCACTTCAAGGAGAAGATGAGTCTAGAAGAAGCTCACCACCATAGGAGGCCATGGATAAGAGCTTGGAGGAAGAAGGAGATGAATGAAGGGAGAGGGAGAGAAGAGCACGAAATTTTGTGCTCTAAATGAGCTTTGAGATCTGAAGTTTAATATTCAAATGATCAAAGTTGAAAAAAAAATGCACACACATGACCTCTATTTATAGCCTAAGTGTCTCACAAAATTGGAGGGAAATTCAAATTTCACTTGAATTTGAAATTGAATTTGTGGAGCCAAACTTTGGAGCCAAAATTTCACTAATTATGATTAGTGAATTTTAGTTATGGTTCAGCCCACAAATCCAAGATCAATTCCAAGATTCTCCACTAAGTGTGCTTAGGTGTCATGAGGCATGTAACGCATGAAGGACATGCACAAAGTGTGACTATATGATGTGGCAATGGGGTGTAGTAAGCAAATGCTCACCTCCCCCTCTAAAATTTGATTGGATTGGGCTTCTACCAATTCAATTAAATTTATTTCCAACCACACACATCAAATATCCACTTAGTGCATGTGAAATTACAAAACTACCCCTAATACAAAAACTAGTCTAGGTGCCCTAAAATACAAGGGCTGAAAAATCCTATATTTCTAGGATACCCTACCTACAATATGGAGCCCTAAATACAAGGACCAAATATAATGACATCCTAGTCTAATATGTACAAAGATAATTGGACCCAACCTTGGCCCATGGGCTCAGAAATCTACCCTAAGGCTCATGAGAACCCTAGGGCCTTCTCTTGCATCTTTGGCCCAATCTTCTTGGAGTCTTCTATCCAATGCCCTTGGGGGTAGGATTGCATCAACCCTGGGCAATTTATCAATTTTCTGAGCAAGGACAGCCCCCAATGCATAATTTGATACATCACACATAAGCTCAAAAGGGGCTGTCCAATCGGGTGCCTGGATGATGGGGGTGGTAGCCAGCGCTCTTTTGAGGCAATCAAAAGCCTCTTTGCATCTGTCATTAAAGTCAAACTCCACCTCCTTTTGCAACAAGTTGGATAGTGGAAGGGCTACTTTGCTAAAATCCCTTATAAAGCGCCTGTAGAATCTTGCATGACCAAGAAAAAATCGCACCTCTCGCACACAAGAGGGGTAAGGCAATTGTGAAATAACAGAAATTTTTGTAGGATCTACTTCAATACCCTTATTGGAAATAATGTGGCCTAAAACTATACCTTGCTCAACCATAAAATGACATTTTTCAAAATTTAGAACAAGGTTAGTTTCAATGCATCTATTCAAAACTTTTTCCAAACTATCCAAACAACCATCAAAAGAGGATTCATACACAGTGAAATCATCCATAAACACCTCTATGCAATTTTCTAAGAAATCACTGAAAATACTAATCATGCACCGTTGGAAGGTACCAGGGGCATTGCACAGGCCAAAAGGCATCCTCCTATAGGCAAAAGTGCCGAAGGGGTAGGTGAATGTGGTCTTTTCCTGATCCTCAGGAGCAATAGTAATTTGCATATAACCAGAAAAACCATCAAGGAAACAGTAGTGAGATTTACCTGCCAGGCGTTCAAGCATCTGGTCAATGAATGGCAGGGGAAAATGGTCCTTTTTGGTGACCTGGTTCAGCCTCCTATAGTCAATGCAGACTCTCCAACTGTTCTGCACCCGAGTAGGAATCAGCTCCTCCTTCTCATTTTTTATCACTGTGAGGCCGGTCTTCTTCGGGACTACCTGGACGGGACTTACCCATTGGCTGTCGGAGATAGGATAAATGATTCTAGCTTGCAAAAGCTTGGTTATCTCTTTCTTCACTACATCAAGAATCACCGGGTTGAGTCTTCTCTATGACTGTCTTACTGGTTTAGCTCCATCCTCTAAATTTATTCGATGCATACATGTGGATGGGCTAATACTAGGAATGTCTGCCAGGGTCCAGCCTATAGCCTTCTTATGCTTCTTGAGAACAGACAACAACTTCTCCTCTTGCTCATCAGCAAGGGAGGCAGATATAATCACTGGAAAACTTTTGCTATCATCCAAGTAAGCGTATTTTAAATTTGATGGTAGAGGCTTCAATTCTGGTGTGGTCGTCTGGATAGTGGTAGAAGGAGATGGTTTCTCAGCCTGTACCTCATAAAGAAAGTCAGAGGTATGTGTACTTCCTGAAGCATGGTTAGTCCTATCTGACTCTATAAAATCAATCTCGAGAGGTAAAACACCACCACCAGACATGCAATCAATATCACTTTCAGATTCACTCTCAGCATCAAATTCAGACATATGATCAAGTACAATTCCAGACTTAATGCATGAAGAGTGAGAGGCATACAGATTAGAATAAAGATCAGTCATGTATTCATCAACAACATGGTCAATTATTTCAGCATGAAATACAGAAAGATCTTCAGATGGGTATTTCATAGCATCCAGAATATTAAAATGAACAGTTATATCACCAAACTCCATGGATAGTGTGCCTGCATATACATCTATCTTAGTTCTAGCAGTTTTCATAAAGGGTCTGCCTAGAATGATGGGAACTGATCCTTGAGAAAATCCATCCTCCATATTCAAAATATAAAAATCAACAAGGAAAATCAGTTCACCAACTCTAACTAAGACATCTTCTATAAAACCAATAGGATAGGCAACACTTCTATTAGCTAAATGAATTACCACATCAGTTGACTGCAACGGACCTAGAGATAGAGAATTAAAAATAGACAGAGGCATAACACTAACAAAAGCTCCTAAATCTAGCATGACATTGTCAAACTTACTATTCCCTATAATACAAGGTATGCTGAATGTACCTGGATCTTTACATTTTTCAGGAATTTGGGGAACAGATTTACCAATCAATGCGGAGACATTTCTGCCCATGCTAATTCGTTCACTTCCTTTAAGCTTCCGCTTATTAGTGCACAGATCCTTCAAGAATTTAGCATATCTTGGAATTTGCTTTATTGCATCCAGCAGAGGTATGTTTACCTCTACTTTTCTAAATGTTTCCAAGATCTCTTTCTCTGCCTCTTCCATTTTTTTGTTGGAAACTGCTCTTGGAGGGAATGTAAAAGGAGGGATGTGCTGCTTCTACAAATCAGAATTACTAGTGGAAGATTCACTTGCACAGAAATTGTTAGGTAAATTTTTGTCATCGCCTTTTTCTAGAGTAGAGTGAAGTTTAGCAGGTTCATTTGCAGATGAGGAAGGTGCTATGGGTTGAGGTCCTTGACACTGCTTTCCCGACCTCAATGAAATGGCACTGACATTTTTGGGATTTTGGACAGATTGAGAAGGCAGCTTGTCAGAATTCTGGGACTGTTGTTGATTTAATTGTGTAGCTAATTGTCCCATCTGATTGGTTAAGCTCTGAATGAAGGCTTTGGTCTCTTGTTGAAACTGCATGTTCTGCATGGTCATTCGCCTCACAAGTTCTTCGAGGGAAGGTTGCGGAGGAGCCTCAACTGTTGGCTGTTTCTGGGGCTATTGCTGTTGTTGGATTGGTGGAGGAATGTATGGTCTGCTTGGGCCAGCAGCATTTTGGAAGGAAGGAGCAAGCTGCTGTTGTTGTTGTTGAGGGCTAGACTATCTGAGATTAGGGTGATTCCTCCATTCAGGGTTGTATCTGTTGCTAGAGAGGTCATAATTGTTCTGTTGTGGTTGATTTTGCTGCTAAGGTTGAGGAGGTCTACTGTAAATGTTTGCAGCATAAGCTTCGGGCTGCTCAATTGCTCCAGGTTGCTGCATGGAAGGGCAAAGGTCTGTATGGTGGTCAGCAGAGGAGCACAAATCACAGACCCTTGCGACAGGTACAGATTTCTGGTTCAAGGCCAGCTGGGTTACCAAGTTAACCAATGCATCCAGTTTGCCTTCAAGCTTCTTAGTTTCAGATGATGAAGCTGAGTTTGTAGCTACCTCATGCACTCCTCTAATGACTATTGCATCATTTCTGGCGCTAAACTGCTGGGAGTTGGAAGCCATCTTCTCAATTAAATTTCTGGCTTCAGCAGGAGTCATGTCTCCAAGGGCTCCACCACTGGCAGCATCTATCATACTTCTCTCCATATTACTGAGTCCTTCATAAAAATATTGGAGAAGCAGCTGCTCCGAAATATGATGGTGAGGGCAACTGGCACATAGTTTTCTAAATCTCTCCCAGTATTCATACAGGCTCTCTCCACTGAGTTGTCTAATACCTGAGATATCCTTCCTGATGGCTGTGGTCTTGGAAGCAGGGAAAATTTTTTCTAAGAATACTCTCTTAAGGTCATCCCAACTCGTGATGGACCTTGGAGCAAGGTAATACAACCAGTCCTTTGCCACTCCCTCTAAAGAATGAGGAAAAGCCTTCAGAAATATGTGATCCTCTTGGACATCTAGGGGTTTCATGGTGGAGCAGACAATATGAAATTCTTTCAGATGTTTGTGCGGGTCTTCACCTGCAAGGCCATGAAACTTTGGAAGCAAATGGATCAGTCCAATTTTAAGAACATATGGGACATCCTCATCAGGGTATTGGATGCACAAGCTTTCGTAGGTGAAATCAGCTGCAGCCATTTCCCTTAGAGTCCTCTCACGGGGTGGAGGTTGTGCCATGCTCTCAGAATGTTCAAAATCAGAATGCTCAGAATCAGAATGCTCAAAATTATAATGCTCAAAATCAGGATGATCAAAATCACCAATAACAGAATGCACAGATTCACCAGTAATGGAATGCTCAGGATGATCAAAAGGTATAAAATGATGCCTAACTAATCTATGAAATGTCCTATCTATCTCAGGATCAAAGGGTTGTAAGTCAGATGGATTGCCTCTAGTCATACACTACATTCAGCATTCACAACTAGTTGCCTTGTCATGTAAATAAAGGTGTAGGTTTGAACTACAGCTACCCTCAAATGATATCCAAATGACTTGAAATTTTGTGAGCAACCTTATAAAATGATGAGAAGATAGCACTTTTCGAGGTCCACCTCTATCCTTTTCTGGCTTATGATGAAACCCAGTAATTTTCCTAACTTGACCCCAAAGGTGCACTTAGCGGGGTTCAACCTCAACTGATACTTCCTAAGCCTTTCGAACAACTTCCGCAAGTTGACAAGGTGTTCCTTCTCGGTTTTAGACTTGGTGATCATGTCGTCTACATAGACTTCGATTTCTCGGTGCATCATGTCGTGGAACAAAGCCACCATAGCCCATTGATAGGTTGCAACGGTGTTCTTGAGCCCAAAGGACATCACTTTATAGTAGAACGTCCCCCACAGGGTGACGAAGGTGGTCTTTTCCATATCCTCTGGCACCATCTTTATCTGATTGTAGCCGGAGAACCCGTCCATGAAGGAAAATAGAGCGAAATTAGTTGTATTATCCACGAGGACATCGATGTGTGGCAGAGGTCAATTGTCTTTGGGACTGGCTCGATTTAGGTCCCGATAATCCACACACATTCGTACCTTCCCATCCTTCTTAGGGATTGGTACAATGTTGGAAACCCATTCCGGGTACCGAGCGACAGCCAGAAAGCCAGTGTCAAATTATTTCTTTACCTCTTCTTTTATTTTCAGGGACATCTCGGGCTTCATCCTCCTCAGCTTTTGTTTTACCAGGGAACACTCAGGATTTAGAGGTAATCTGTGTTGTACGATGTCAGAACTCAAACCGGGCATATCTTGGTACGACCAGGCAAAGATGTCTTGGTAGTTTTTCATCAGGGCCATTAATTCTTCACGAACGGGTGCAGTCATACCCGTGCCTATCTTTACTTCCTTTTTCCCACTGTCGGTTCCTAAGTCTACGAGTTTCGTCTCTTCTTGATGAGGCCTCATCTCTTGGTCCTCCTGAGCGATTATCCTCTCCAGCTCTGGGGGAAGCCCCACATCCTTGTCCTCTTCATTCTCCATCCGACCCGCTTCTTGTTCGAAATTAACGGCCGGGTCCCGGGTATTAGTACCTTCGCGGGACTCATCGTCGGATCTGGCGTTTTAAGCGTAAAGAAATAAACATGTAAATGAATGAGAATGGGTAGAGGCGCAGGAACAGATGAAGAAAGATCTTTATATTATAACTTCAAGAACAAAAGACATAATGCCTTAACAAAAGGAAAACTCTAAAGCCTAGGCCCAACCATAGAGTTTTTTAAAGCTACGAAAGGTTACATTATGCTTGTCACGTAAACGTCTGGGCGTTCCTCCACCCACCAATTTCCTAGTCGGAAACCGGGAGGGCATGGCTGTACCAAATCCAATCTCCTCGGGGAGTCATCATCGCATATCGCGGCGATTTGACCTTCACATCTTAAACCCACACTTATGAAGCTTCTACTGATGTGGTAGGGCGGGGCCTCTTTGCCTTGCTGTCCCAACCGCGGGCCCTGGCCTTTGTTCTTCCTTTCCGAGATATTTTTCCTTATGTCTGCTTGTGTAGGTTTATAGCTGTCATACCCTAATTTCGTCCGGGGACCTTTGCTTGATGACATGCGACTTTTCTTTGGTCCTTGTGAGGTGCTTGGCACCCATCATTAGGCAATTCGTGAAATTCCGGGACATGCCGAAAAACAAAAGAAAATATTGATGCACAATCTGTAAGGTTCCGTGACACACCGGAAATCAAAATGGAAGCATCGTTGCACAGTTAGTGAGGTTCCGTAACATTCCGTAAGTCAAAAAGGGGATGATTATGTAATCCACAAGGTTCCGTAACATTACGGAAAGAAAACAAGTATCGTTACGAAATTCGTAAGTTTCCGTAACTTTACGAAAAAAGAATCACCAAAAAAAGCAGAGGGGGTGTACTTAGTAAAAATGCGGGTGCAAATAGCAACCAGGCCCACTTGGGCCCTCCAGAAGATTCCTCCAGAAGGTTGTTGCTTCTGGAGGAAGCAACCTTGCTCGCCTGGGCGAGCTGGGCGGCAAGCATCTCCCCTATTTTGCTATAAATAGGGGAGGAAGTGAAGAAGAAAAGGGTTCAGCCCCTTAGGCACTTCTCTCTCTTTCGAATTTGCTTGGAAAAATTGTTTCCGTGAAGAAAATCTAAGCCGAGGCGCTTCCGAAACGTTTCTGTAACGTTTTCCGTGAAGAATTTCACAAAGGTTTCAACCGTTCTTCGACGTTCTTCATTCGTTCTTCATCGTTCTTCGATCTTCAACGGGTAAGTACCTCAAACCAAGTTTTTCGATTCATTCTATGTACCCATGGTGGTCCACATTGTGTTTCGTGTACTTTTATTCTCATTTCATTTACTTTTTATACCCCCTTTTGACGTCCTTAAGCCATTTTACTTAAGTCATTTCTCGCTTAACTTAAAAATAAAATAAATTTCCACCGATCGTTTGAATTGTATTATCTGTTAACTTCGGTTAAAATAAATTCCGACCGTTCGGTCGTGCCGTAACCACGTTGGAAATAAAAAAGAGGTAAAAATAATATAATAATAAAAAAAACATATTTTTTAGTAAAATAAAGCGGAAAATCAATCGGACGTTTTCTCTTTGGGATTTCTCATTCTTAATCGAATTGACTAATAACTAAAGTGAAACTAAGGCTAAAATCAACTCGCCTAGTCAAGCTCGTCCACAAAAATAGGTTTTTGAAGTTTGTCATTTCAATTTCTTACTAAGTAAAATGGATCATTTTCAAGGACCAACGCCTTAAAATGATCACCTCTTAAGTAAAAAAGAATCACTTGATAAGAAAGAACTACGTAGGTCTGATTTTCTCATCCCAATTGAGGAATACGCAGGAGCAAAGGGAAACACCCTTGTCGACCACAAAAAGAGAAAAAATATAAAAAGGGTATAAAGGATATAAGGACATAAAAGGGAACGTAAAAATCAAAGTCATGTTTGCACATTCGATTAAAGGCTGCCGTCCCTTGTGACGGACGTGTGGGGTGCTAATACCTTCCCCGCGCGTAAATACAACTCCCGAGCCTTTCACTTAAAAGTTCGTAGATCACGTCTTTTCCGGTTTTTCCGACGTTTTCCTCAAATAAACGTTGGTGGCGACTCCGCGCGTATTCCTTTCGTGGAACACACATCCCGCGAGTCTCGCGTCGCCCTCCCGCCGAAGGGTAGGTTGCGACAGTTGGCGACTCCACTGGGGACTGTTTTTAGAGAGTTAGGCCATTTAATCTTGTGCAATGTTTTACCGTGACTTACCCCTTTGTTGGTTTCCCTTCATTATGTTCTTGTGTATGTAAACTCTTTGTTGCTTTTAGTGCGTTTTAAAATGTATGCATGAAGTAGATATTTATTCATTTGATGCACACAAACACCAACACTATTTGCACACACTGTGAGTGAAAAAGGGCCCTATACCAGGGTTCGTGGGAACATAAGGAGTGGAGGTGAATCTGTGATCATGCTAGGTCTCCGACTTGCTTGATTACAGTGAACCCTCATCTAGAGTTTTTCTCTTTGAAAACATATTGTTGCTAGTAGTCCCTACTGCTGCAGTATGTTCTTCGAAGGGGATGATACCTCTAGAAACCATTAAGAGAGATATGACTACCTTGGGGGTTATTACTAAAAGCCTAGTTAGCTCTCTCCCTTATAGGTCCCTTAAATAGGTGCATGGAGCAAACACGTTGCGTACCATTTTTCACACTGCCATGCATAAGTATCATATACCCTTTTGCTTATATTTGTTTGTGAATATTATCGTACTATGTACATCCCCGTGTTGTGCCTTTCGCATATGCATCATGCGTGGGTTTCGTCTTTGATCCCCTCACTTTAGCAAACCGACGGAGGGTCCGTGTCGCCTTCTTAAAAACATATGTTGGGTGCCATGCTGCCCAAACGTTGTATCCAAGAAGGGGACAATTTCTCGGGCTCCCGTATTCGTAAATTGCATCTGTGTCATATGCATTTCTTCATGCATTCATCCATTCCACCCATGATAGATGTCGGAGTTTTGATTCGCACTAGATTTTATTTCACTTTAGTAAAACATGGGATCAAGTCAAAAGCCTTCGCTTAAAAAGAGGTTCTATCAAGTCAAAATCAAGAGCTTAGAGGTCACTAGTTTACGAGAGTTGGGGCAATTAATGGGTCAACTTCAACGGCAAGCCTTCCGCAAAGCCTATGGTAAGATTTGGGACCTAGCTAGGGTAGAAGTCTCCATGGAACCGATTGCATCCCTTTCCCAATATTATGACCAGCCCCTAAGGTGCTTCACATTTGAGGACTTCCAGCTAGTGCCGACTGTGAAAGAGTTTGAAGAAATCCTGGGATGCCCACTGGGAGGAAGGAAGCCATATCACCATCTAGGTTCTATCCTTCCACGACAAGAGTTGCCAAGGTAGTGAAAATCTCAGCACAAGAGTTGGACCAGGTAAAGCAAAACAGGAATGGGGTAGTCGGAGTACCAAGGAAGTGTTGGAGGAAAGGGCAAAGGCCTTGGAAAATCAAGGTGAATGGGCTTTCTTTTATTGACATCTTGGCGCTTTTGATCTTTGGAGTTGTCCTCTTTCCGAATATGGAAGGGTTAGTGGACCTAGCAGTGATTGACGCTTTCCTCACCTTTCATCATGGCAAGGAAAGCCCGGTCATCGCCATTTTGGCCATGTATGACACGTTCGACCGGGGATGTGAAAAGAGCGACGCAATAATTTTTTGTTGTGCACTGGCTCTCTATGTGTGGCTGGTTTCACACCCTTTTCTCCAAGAAGGTAGGCCCGTCTATCCGCTACAAGGTCACCGCTCGTGCGTCGAAAAAGGAAAGGCGAATTGGGACCAACTCTTGGCTAGCATGGAGAGGCGTCTGTTAATTTGTTCCCTCGCTAGAAGGAAGGAAGAATTAGGATTCTATCTTCATGCGGAGGATGTCCAAATGTTCCCTTGATGGAACAAGGGGTTGTATTAATTATAATCCCATCCTCGCCATAAGACAGCTTGGCTACCCCATGAGAGGAGTGCCATCAGATGAAAGCATCACGCCTTTCATCGCACGGGGTTTCAGTGACCACAACGTGAGGGTACTCCAAGAGGTTCGCAAGGCATGGGATGCGGCGTGAAGAAAGGACAGAGAGCTTAAGGGAAGCAGTAATGGGATCATCGGCGGCTATCATAAGTGGCTGAGAGTCCGGACACAAGGATTGGATTGGCTCCCAAATCTAAAGACTGTGAGAGACAATGAGGCATCGGAAGAAGGTGATGAGGTACAAGCCCTAAAGGCAGAGCTTGAAAGAGCCCGGGTAGTCGAAGAGAAGTTCAAGTCCATAGCCATCAAAGTCTGAAAAGAGTATGATGAACTAAGGGACGTCAATATGGCCACAGCTGAAGCCTTGGAACGAGAAACCAAGAAGGCCCGAAAGGAAGAACACGACCAAAGAAAAGTTTTGAGGGGCTTTATAGGGCAGCAATAGTGAGCTCAAGCTCCGAAGAGGTGAAAGGAATCATCACGGGTCAAAGGCATGATCTTGAAGGACGAGCTAAAGGTTTGCCTTAGGTTGAAAAGAAATTTGTCCCAACAGTTAAGCGAGACTGAAGGGAATATGTGGGCCATCATCGATGAGTGCAAAGAGAAGCTAAATCTAGCGGCGACTCACGAGCAAAGGCTAGAGGATGAGTACGCCAAGATATCAGCAGAAAGGGAAGCAAGGGAAAGGGTAATTGATTCATTGCACCAAGAGGCAACAATGTGGACGGACCGATTTGCTCTTACTTTGAACAGGAGTCAAGAACTTCCCCGATTGCTAGCCAAGGCCAAAGCAATGGCGGACACCTACTCCGCCCCCAAGGAGATCCCCGGACTTCTCAGCTATTGTCAGCATATGATAGACTTAATGGACTATATGATTAGAAACCGCTAGGAAGTTTGTATTGTCACTCAGATCTTGACTAGTTATAACTTTTTGAATAAAATGAGTTTATCCCACGTTTTTACTCCAAAAATCAGTGCGAATCAAGTCACTCCTGCATTTTATCTCTAGCATGCATTGTATGTTGGTCTCGTCATTTGTCACGGGAAGCCGGAAGGTCCATATCACCTTCTTAATTGTACACATGGGGCACTGCGCCCCCAAATGCGCAAGTAAGAAGAGATAATTTTCCGGGCTCTCGTGTCCGTAAAATGCATTCATATCATGCATCGTATAAGCATCTCTTCATAACATCATAATGAACATATCGTTCCTGCATTTGTCCGTTATCATATTCCAGCCTCACATTTTGCATGAGTCATTGCATCATCATGCATATGCGTTCAACATACCTTTTGTTCTACAAACTGCATACCTTTTGTTTTCATGTTTGCTCATGCATGAGCCTTGCATTTTCCTCTACAAAACGAAAACAAAAAAAGGAAGCATGAAAATTCATGATGCATTCTTGGTTGCATATATTCGGTACCATGAGCCAACCATGTTGGGATCATAAACCCGTTTCACAACAACAAAACAAAATAATTGAACATGGTACCTAATGCATGGTTAACTAGGAAATGGTGTTTCTTCGGGCATCTCAATTTCATAATTACATTTTCCATGCATAGCTTAAAGTATGCCCGAGTCATTCATCCCTATGAGATGTTGTTGAAGTATTGGCGATCAGAATTGCCATTCCTTGGATTATAGGGTTGAACCAAGCTCATGCTTTTACAAAAAGGTTCATCAAGTCAAGTTGAAATATGGAAGTAACCGTCTTGCAAAATTGGGGCAAAAGATGAATCGAGTCACATCACTGCTTCGTCTACTGCCAAACATATTTAGGATTGCTGATGTCCTTGTTACTTCCAGTTTCACCTTGACAAAGATGTCATGGATCATGTTGAAAATCTAAATTGATTCAACCCCATATCCTGCGTAAAAATTCGCAATACTTCAACTGTACATCATTCGCATACATCCATGCTTTTCATTGGTTGCATTGCTCATTGCATTCTTTCCTTGAAAAATAAAATAAAATAAAATAAAATGAACTTAATCATTGTTATAAACAAGAAAAGGACACGCTTTACGGCGCCCTTACCGAACTCGTGCTAGAGCTAGAGTAATGGGTGAAGCAGAGGAGGTGCAAGAGAAGATGAAGGCCGACATGGAAGCCATGAAAGAGAAAATGGCCACAATGATGGAGGCCATGATGAGCGTGAAGAAGATAATGGAAGCCAATGCGGTTGCAATTGCCGCTACCAGCGTTGTTGCTAAGGTGAACCCGACGTCCCCATCCGGCATCAACCAAATGAATCATCCAACCTCAGATATGGTAGGCAAAGATTTGGGAAGTACGGGCGGCCCCCATGATGTGCAAATTCAAAACGAGCACGCCTTCCCGCCATATGGCTTGCCTCTCAACTATACGCCACCCAATGTTGCGTACACTCCCAATAAGAATGTCAATAACTCCACTCCTATACCCATTGAGAGCCAGCAACCCCAAACTGATCATGCACATGTCTCTTAAACCGTGGAAGAGACACATGAAATTCCCCACCACAATCTAGCCGACTTCGAGCCTTGGCTCGGATATGCCACTGAAGGGCAAGCAGTTGGTGGTATACCCTTTGAAAACACTTCGGAAGGCCCTCAGTATCACCCCCAGCTACACCTCTTACATTCCACAACAAGTAAAAACCCTCGTGCTATGACAGAAATGGAAAAGTTGGATCATTTAGAGGAAAGGCTCAGGGCCATTGAAGGAGGTGAAGATTATGCCTTTGCTAACCTAAAAGAGTTGTTCCTAGAACCCAATATCATCACCCCTCCCAAGTTCAAGGTGCTGGACTTTGACAAGTACAAGGGGACTACTTGCCCCAAGAACCATCTAAAGATGTATTATCGGAAGATGGGGGCATGCGCAAAAGATAAGGAATTACTGATACATTCCTTCCAAGAAAGTCTTACTGGGTAGCTGTTACCTGGTACACTAACTTGGAACCTTCCCGAGTCCATTCTTGGAAGGACCTAGTGGTTGCCTTTGTTAGGCAGTATCAGTACAATTTTGATATGGTTCCGGATAGGATGCAACAACAGAACATGTGCAAAAAGGGGGCACAAATCTTTCAAAAGAATACGCCCAAAGATGAAGAGACTTGGCAGCTCAAGTAGCGCCCCCAATAAATAGAGAAAGAGATTGTCGCAATGACAGTAGACACGTGACCGGTGTTCTACTATGAAAAAAATGGTGGGTTACACACCTTCAAGTTTTACAGATTTGGTCTTCGCCAGCAAAAAGATCGAAGTGGGTCTGAAAAGAGGAAAATTTAATCATCCTGCTTGGACGAATGAGAAAACTAGGGCAAATAAAGAGAGTGAGGATGAGGGAGAAACCCATGCTGTGACTGCCATTCCTGTACGGCCAAGTTTCCCACCAACCCAACAATGTCTTTACTCAGCCAATAACAAACCTTCTCCTTACCCACCGCCCCGTTATCCACAAAGGCCATCCCTAAATCAACCACAAAGTCTGTCTACCGCACTTCCAATGACGAAGACCACCTTTAGCACAAACCAAAAAACACCAACAAAAAGGAATTTTGCAGCAAAAAGCCTGTAGGGTTCACCCCAAATTCCGTTGTCATATGCTAAACTTGATCCCATATCCACTCAATAATTCAATGGTAGCCATAACCCCAACAAAGGTTCCTCAACCTCCATTTTTCTGAGTGTCGCAACCTACCCTTCGGCGGGAGGGCGACGCGTGACTCGCGGGATGCGTGTTCCACGAAAGGAATACGCGTGGAGTCGCCACCAACGTTTATTTGAGGAAAACGTCGAAAAAACCGGAAAAGATGCGATCTACGAACTTTTAAGTGAAAGGTTCGGGAGTTGTATTTACGCACGGGGAAGGTATTAGCACCCCACACGTCCGCCCCAAGGGACGGCAGCCTTTAATCGAATGTGCAAACATGACTTTGATTTTTTATGTTCCCTTTTTATGTCTCTATATCCTTTATACCCTTTTTATATTTTCTCTTTTTGTGGTCGACAAGGGTGTTTCCCTTTGCTCCTACGTATTCCTCAATTTGGGATGAGAAAATCAGACCTACGTAGTTCTTTTTTATCAAGTGATTCTTTTTTACTTTAAGAGGTGATCATTTTAAGGCGTTGGACCTTAAAAATGATCCATTTTACTTAGTGAGAAAATGAAATGACAAACTTCAAAAGCCTATTTTTATGGACGAGCTTGACTAGGCGAATTGATTTTAGCCTTTAGTTTCACTTTAGTTATTAATCAATTCGATTAAGAATGAGAAATCCCAAAGAGAAAACGTCCGATTGATTTTCCGCTTTATTTTACTAAAAGATGTCTTTTTGATTATTATATTATTTTTTACCTCTTTTTGATTTCCAACGTGGTTACGGCACGACCGAACGGTCGGAATTTATTTTAACCGAAGTTAATGGATAATACAATTCAAACGTTCGGTGGAAATTTATTTTATTTTTAAGTTAAGCGAGAAATGACTTAAGTAAAATGGCTTAAGCACGTCAACAGGGGGTATAAAAAGTAAACAAAACGAGAATAAAAATGCACGAAACACAATGTGGACCACTACGGGTACATGGAATGAATCGAAAAGCTTGGTTCGAGGTACTTACCCGTTGAAGATCGAAGAACGATGAAGAACGAATGAAGAACGTCGAAGAACGGTTGAAACGTTTGCGAAATTCTTCACGGAAAACGTTACGGAAACGTTTCGGAAGCGCCTCGGCTTAGATTTTCTTCACGGAAACGATTTTTCCAAGCAAATTCGAAAGAGAGAGAAGTGCCAAAGGGGCTGAACCCTTTTCTTCTTCACTTCCTCCCCTATTTATAGCAAAATAGGGGAGGTGGTTGCCGCCCAGCTCGCCCAGGCGAGCTCATCTCGCCCAGGCGAGCCAGGTTGCTTCCTCCAGAAGCAACAGCCTTCTGGAGGAATATTCTGGAGGGCCCAAGTGGGCCTGGGTGCTATTTGCACCCCCATTTTTACTAAGTACACCCCCTCTGCTTTTTTTGGTGATTCTTTTTTCGTAAAGTTACGGAAACTTACGAATCTCGTAACGATACTTGTTTTCTTTCCGTAATGTTACGGAACCTTGCGGATTACATAATCATCCCCTTTTTGACTTACGGAATGTTACGGAACCTCACTTAATTATGCAACGATGCTTCCATTTGATTTCCGGCGTGTCACGGAAACTTACGGATTGTGCATCAATATTTTTTTTGGTTTTGTTAGTGTTTAGCTCTACTGAGCTTTAAAAGATTGGCTAAGATTTTGTTAAAACATAAGCACTTAGACAATGAAGGAAAGCTGGAGTTGCTGCACATGATGGCCAACGTTATGTCAAGGAATAA
This sequence comes from Glycine soja, assembly GCF_004193775.1. Lineage (NCBI taxonomy): Eukaryota > Viridiplantae > Streptophyta > Magnoliopsida > Fabales > Fabaceae > Glycine > Glycine soja. Next base: position 27,608,430 of record NC_041019.1, read on the forward strand.
GATCGGGCTGCACAATGCACAAGGCAAGATAAAATGTCAAATGAAGAATTGAAGTTGCAGGATCCACGATGTCGGATACAATGTCCTGACATCCTGCCCGAGAATACTGGAGTTGCTGTACAATGCAAGATAAAAGTCAAGTGCAGAAGTGAAGTTGCAGGATCCACGATGTCGGATACAATGTCCTGACATCCTGCCCGAGAATACTGGAGTTGCTGTACAATGCAAGATAAAAGTCAAGTGAAGCATTGAAGCTGCAGGATCCAAGATGTCGGATACGATGTCCTGACATCTGGCCCGAAAATACTGGACATATAAATCTGTTATATCTTTAACAGATTATTGTGCAGTTAGCAAGAGATAAGAAGATCTATCTTTAGGAACGAATTAAAAGATCGTTATGGTTCGAATTTCAAAGTAGAAGAGTTCGTTCAGGGATTAAAGATTAAAGATTAAAGATTCAAACTAAAAGATCAAAAGTTATCTTTTAGTTCTTTAACTGCAGATTTTCAGGAAGAAGATAGATCTCCTCCAGCATCAAGAACTTGCAGCCCAGAATCGTACACGGCTATATAATCATGGAGGCTGCACGAGTTCTGTACCAAGTCCGGGATTGAAGAGTTATTTTGTGAGTTTTAGGACTTGAGTGTTTTTGTGAGCCACCTTGATGGTACCCTAACATCAAGTGTTGGACCTATGTGTGTAGAGTTGATCTCTTGTGTCTAGAGTTGATCTCTAGTGTGTAGAGTTGATCTCTTTTGTTCAGAGTTGATCTCTGGTGTGTCTTTGACTTAATTGTAAACACGAGAGTGTGAGTGAGAGGGAGTGAGCGGAGGTTCTCATATCTAAGATTGGGTCTTAGGTAGAGATCGCACGGGTAGTGGTTAGGTGAGAAGGTTGTAAACAGGGGCTGTTAGACCTTGAACTAACACTATTGAGAGTGGATTTCCTCCCTGGCTTGGAGCCCCCAGATGTAGGTGAGGTTGCACCGAACTGGGTAAACAATTCTCTTGTGTTATTACTTGTTTAATCTGTTCATACGGACACACATAAACTGCATGTTCTGAAGCGTGATGTCGTGACATCCTGTACGACATCTGTCCCCTGGTATCAGAATTTCACTTGGTATCAGAGCAAACACTCGAAATCACAGAGTGAGATCTGGGGAGATAAATTCTGATGAACATGGAGAAAGAAGGAGGACCAGTGAACAGACCACCAATTCTTGATGGAAGCAACTATGAATACTGGAAAGCAAGAATGGTGGCCTTCCTCAAATCACTGGATAGCAGAACCTGGAAAGCTGTCATCAAAGGCTGGGAACATCCCAAGATGCTGGACACAGAAGGAAAGCCCACTGATGAATTGAAGCCAGAAGAAGACTGGACTAAAGAAGAGGACGAATTGGCACTTGGAAACTCCAAAGCTTTGAATGCACTATTCAATGGAGTTGACAAGAACATCTTCAGACTAATCAACACTTGCACAGTGGCCAAAGATGCATGGGAGATCCTGAAAATCACTCATGAAGGAACCTCCAAAGTGAAGATGTCCAGATTGCAACTCTTGGCTACAAGATTCGAAAATCTGAAGATGAAGGAGGAAGAGTGTATTCATGACTTCCACATGAACATTCTTGAAATTGCCAATGCTTGCACTGCCTTGGGAGAGAGGATAACAGATGAAAAGCTGGTGAGGAAGATCCTCAGATCCTTGCCTAAGAGATTTGACATGAAAGTCACTGCAATAGAGGAGGCCCAAGACATTTGCAACATGAGAGTAGATGAACTCATTGGTTCTCTTCAAACCTTTGAGCTAGGACTCTCGGATAGGGCTGAAAAGAAGAGCAAGAATCTGGCTTTCGTGTCCAATGATGAAGGAGAAGAAGATGAGTATGACCTGGATACTGATGAAGGTTTGACAAATGCAGTTGTGCTCCTTGGAAAGCAGTTCAACAAAGTGCTGAACAGAATGGACAAGAGGCAGAAACCACATGTCCAGAACATCCCTTTCGACATCAGGAAAGGCAGTAAATACCAGAAAAGATCAGATGTAAAGCCCAGTCACAGCAAAGGAATTCAATGCCATGGGTGTGAAGGCTATGGACACATCATAGCTGAATGTCCCACTCATCTCAAGAAGCACAGGAAAGGACTCTCTGTATGTCAATCTGATACAGAGAGTGAACAAGAAAGTGATTCTGACAGAGATGTGAATGCACTCACTGGGATATTTGAAACTGCTGAAGATTCAAGTGATACAGACAGTGAAATCACTTTTGATGAGCTTGCTGCATCCTATAGAAAACTATGCATCAAAAGTGAGAAGATCCTTCAACAAGAAGCACAACTGAAGAAGATCATTGCAGATCTGGAGGCTGAGAAGGAGGCACATAAAGAGGAAATCTCTGAGCTTAAAGGAGAAGTCGGTTTTCTGAACTCTAAACTGGAAAACATGACCAAATCAATAAAGATGTTGAATAAAGGCTCAGATATGCTTGATGAGGTGCTACAGCTTGGGAAGAATGTTGGAGACCAGAGAGGACTTGGGCTTAATCGTAAATCTGCTGGCAGAAAAACCATGACAGAATTTGTTCCTGCCAAAACCAGCACTGGAGCCACGATGTCACAACATCGGTCTCGACATCATGGAACGCAGCAGAAAAAGAACAAAAGAAAGAAGTGGAGGTGTCACTACTGTGGCAAGTATGGTCACATAAAGCCCTTCTGCTATCATTTGCATGGCCATCCACATCATGGAACTCAAGGGAGCAGCAGTGGAAGGAAGATGATGTGGGTTCCAAAACACAAGACTGTTAGTCTTGTTGTTCATACTTCACTTAGAGCATCAGCTAAGGAAGATTGGTACCTAGATAGCGGCTGTTCCAGACACATGACAGGAGTTAAAGAATTCCTGGTGAACATTGAGCCCTGCTCCACTAGCTATGTGACATTTGGAGATGGCTCTAAAGGAAAGATCATTGGAATGGGAAGGCTAGTTCATGATGGACTTCCTAGTCTGGACAAAGTACTGCTGGTGAAGGGACTGACTGCAAACTTGATCAGCATCAGTCAGTTGTGTGATGAAGGATTCAATGTAAACTTCACAAAGTCAGAATGCTTGGTGACAAATGAGAAGAGTGAAGTTCAAATGAAGGGCAGCAGATCAAAGGACAACTGTTACCTATGGACACCTCAAGAAACAAGCTACTCCTCCACATGTCCATCCTCCAAAGAAGATGAAGTCAGAATATGGCATCAAAGATTTGGACATCTGCACTTAAGAGGCATGAAGAAAATCCTTGACAAAGGTGCTGTTAGAGGCATCCCCAATCTGAAAATAGAAGAAGGCAGAATCTGTGGTGAATGTCAGATTGGAAAGCAAGTCAAGATGTCCCACCAGAAGCTTCGACATCAGACCCCTTCCAGGATGCTGGAACTACTTCACATGGATTTGATGGGGCCTATGCAGGTTGAAAGCCTTGGAGGAAAGAGGTATGCCTATGTTGTTGTGGATGATTTCTCCAGATTTACCTGGGTCAACTTTATCAGAGAGAAATCAGAAATCACACTGAGAAGAGGGACTTCAACCACCCTGTATGAAATCTGGAAAGGGAGGAAGCCATCTGTCAAGCACTTCCACATCTTTGGAAGTCCATGTTACATCTTGGCAGATAGAGAGCAAAGGAGAAAGATGGATCCCAAGAGTGATGCAGGAATATTCCTGGGATACTCTACAAACAGCAGAGCATATAGAGTATTCAATTCCAGAACCAGAACAGTAATGGAATCCATCAATATGGTTGTTGATGATCTGTCTCCAGCAAGAAAGAAGGATGTCGAAGAAGATGTCAGAACATCGGGAGACAATGTAGCAGATGCAGCTAAAAGTGGAGAAAATGCAGAAAACTCTGATCCTGCTACAGATGATTCAAACATCAACCAACCTGACAAGAGACCCTCCAGTAGAATCCAGAAGATGCACCCCAAGGAGCTGATTATAGGAGATCCAAACAGAGGGGTCACTACAAGATCAAGGGAGGTTGAGATCGTCTCAAACTCATGTTTTGTCTCCAAAATTGAGCCCAAGAATGTGAAAGAGGCACTGACAGATGAGTTCTGGATCAATGCTATGCAAGAAGAATTGGAGCAATTCAAAAGGAATGAAGTATGGGAGCTAGTTCCTAGGCCCGAGGGAACTAATGTGATTGGCACCAAGTGGATCTTCAAGAACAAAACCAATGAAGAAGGTGTCATAACCAGAAACAAGGCCAGACTGGTTGCTCAAGGCTACACTCAGATTGAAGGTGTAGACTTTGATGAGACTTTTGCCCCAGTTGCTAGACTTGAGTCCATCAGATTATTACTTGGTGTGGCTTGCATCCTCAAATTCAAGCTGTACCAGATGGATGTGAAGAGCGCATTTCTGAATGGATACCTGAATGAAGAAGTCTATGTGGAGCAGCCAAAGGGATTTGCAGACCCGACTCATCCAGATCATGTATACAGGCTCAAAAAGGCTCTCTATGGATTGAAGCAAGCTCCAAGAGCTTGGTATGAAAGGCTAACAGAGTTCCTTACTCAGCAAGGGTATAGGAAGGGAGGAATTGACAAGACTCTCTTTGTCAAGCAAGATGCTGAAAACTTGATGATTGCACAGATATATGTTGATGACATTGTGTTTGGAGGGATGTCGAATGAGATGCTTCGACATTTTGTCCAACAGATGCAATCTGAATTTGAGATGAGTCTTGTTGGAGAGCTGACTTATTTTCTGGGACTTCAAGTGAAGCAGATGGAGGACTCCATATTCCTCTCACAAAGCAGGTATGCAAAGAACATTGTCAAGAAGTTTGGGATGGAGAATGCCAGCCATAAAAGAACACCTGCACCTACTCACTTGAAGCTGTCAAAGGATGAAGCTGGCACCAGTGTTGATCAAAGCCTGTACAGAAGCATGATAGGGAGCTTATTATATTTAACAGCTAGCAGACCCGACATCACCTATGCAGTAGGTGTTTGTGCAAGATATCAAGCCAATCCTAAGATAAGTCACTTGACTCAAGTAAAGAGAATTTTGAAATATGTAAATGGCACCAGTGACTATGGGATTATGTACTGTCATTGTTCAAATCCAATGCTGGTTGGGTATTGTGATGCTGATTGGGCTGGAAGTGCAGATGACAGAAAAAGCACTTCTGGTGGATGCTTCTATTTGGGAACCAATCTTATTTCATGGTTCAGCAAGAAGCAAAACTGTGTGTCCCTATCTACAGCAGAAGCCGAGTATATTGCAGCAGGAAGCAGCTGTTCACAGCTAGTTTGGATGAAGCAGATGCTGAAGGAGTACAATGTCGAACAAGATGTCATGACATTGTACTGTGACAACATGAGTGCTATTAATATTTCTAAAAATCCTGTTCAACACAGCAGAACCAAGCACATTGACATTAGACATCACTATATCAGAGATCTTGTTGATGATAAAGTGATCACACTGAAGCATGTTGACACTGAGGAACAAATAGCAGATATTTTCACAAAGGCTTTGGATGCAAATCAGTTTGAAAAACTGAGGGGCAAGCTGGGCATTTGTGTGCTAGAGGAATTATAGCAACTACAGCAATCTGAACGTGCCCAAACGAATCACTTAGCATTAATAGCACGTTCACTACTGAACCAAGGAAAATTCGACCGTTGCTTCACACGGCCCTCTACATTCCTCATTCAAATATATATCTGCTTGACATTCGTGTTTTCATCAGCATTTCCCAATAGTTTTCTGAGATTTACGAAATCATTCCAAACGCTCTGCTTTTCCATGGCTACCTCATCAAAAGAAACTGCAGCTTCTGGTTCACCATCTGTCCCATCATCTCCACACCAGGAACAACCTGAACTCAACATCCAACCCATCCAAATAATTCCTGGTCAAGCTTCTGTCCCTGAGAAACTGGTTCCCAGAAGACCACAGGGAGTGAAGATTGCTGAAAACCCTAGCCCTGCAACGAGTCCTAGGGAAGTAGACACGGAGATGGACAAGAAAATACGCAGCATTGTGAGTAGCATCTTGAAAGACGCCTCTGTTCCTGAAGCTGATGAAGATGTCCCAACATCGTCCAACCCAAATGTTTCTGTGCCTGATGTCAAGAAAGATGATCAAGCCGCAGAGGAGACTCCTGCACCAAGGGCACCAGAACCTGCTCCAGGTAACCTCATTGACCTTGAAGAAGTAGAATCTGATGAAGAACCCATTGCCAACAGGTTGGCACCGGGCATTGCAGAAAGGTTACAAAGCAGAAAGGGAAAAACTCCCCTTAAGAGGTCTGGACGAATCAAGACTATGGCCCAGAAGAAGAGTACTCCAATCACTCCTGCCACATCCAGAAGAAGCAAGGTTGCTATCCCCTCCAAGAAGAGGAAAGAAATTTCCTCATCCGATTCTGATGAGGATGTCGAACTAGATGTCTCAACATCTAAGAAGGCCAAGACTTCAGGGAAGAAGGTGCCTGGAAATGTTCCTGATGCACCATTGGACAACATTTCATTCCACTCCATTGGTAATGCTGAAAGGTGGAAATTCGTGTATCAACGAAGACTGGCCTTGGAAAGAGAACTGGGAAGAGCTGCCTTGGATTGCAAGGAGATCATGGACCTCATCAAGGCTGCTGGACTGTTGAAGACTGTCAGCAAGTTGGGAGATTGCTATGAAGGCTTAGTCAGGGAATTCATTGTCAACATTCCCTCTGACATATCTAACAGAAAAAGTGATGAGTATCAAAAGGTGTTTGTCAGAGGAAAGTGTGTTAAATTCTCCCCTGCTGTGATTAACAAGTATCTGGGCAGACCTACTGATGGAGTGATAGATATTGCTGTTTCTGAGCATCAAATTGCCAAGGAAATCACTGCCAAACGAGTCCAGCATTGGCCAAGGAAAGGGAAGCTTTCAGCAGGGAAGCTAAGTGTGAAGTATGCAATTCTGCACAGGATTGGAGCTGCAAACTGGGTTCCCACCAATCATACTTCCACTGTTGCCACAGGTTTGGGTAAATTTCTGTATGCTGTTGGAACCAAATCCAAATTTAATTTTGGAAACTATATCTTTGATCAAACTGTCAAGCATTCAGAATCATTTGCTGTCAAATTACCCATTGCCTTCCCTACTGTATTATGTGGCATTATGTTGAGTCAGCATCCCAATATGTTAAACTACACTGACTCTGTGATGAAGAGAGAATCTCCTCTATCCCTGCATTACAAACTGTTTGAAGGGACACATGTCCCAGACATTGTCTCGACATCTGTCTCGACATCAGGGAAAGCTGCTGCTTCAGGTGCTGTGTCCAAGGATGCTCTGATTGCTGAACTCAAGGACACATGCAAGGTGCTGGAAGCAACCATCAAAGCCACCACAGAGAAGAAGATGGAGCTAGAACTGCTGATCAAAAGGCTCTCAGAGAGTGGCATTGATGATGAAGAAGCAGCTGAGGAAGAAGGAGAAGCAGCTGAAGAAGAAGAAGAAGCTGCTGAGGAAGAGGAAGATGCAGCAGAAGAGACAGAATCCGATGATGATTCTGAAGCCACCCCATGATCATCAGACCTTTAATTTTGTTTTTCACTGTTACTAGATATAGGGGCATGTCCCTTTGAACAATTCATTGTTATTGGTCTGTAATATTTGCACCTTAATTTCATGCATCCTACTTTTGCCAAATTTATGTCTAAAAAGGGGGAGTAATAGTATTATGCTTGCTATTATGCATGATTTTGAGTAGTAGGATACTATGTATGATGTATTGCAGTAGGATACGATGTATGCATGATTCATAACCTTGAGGGGGAGTTGTATGATCTTAAGGGGGAGACTGCTGCTGATGATGACTGATGTAAGCTACTAGACGCTGATAGAAGATGATGCAGTAAGCATGGAGACAGGGGGAGCAGAAGCAGAAAGCTGATGTCACGAGAGATGTCTTGACATCCTGGAGAAGACTTGTAGATTTGCAACTTGAAGAATTTCCGCTGTGCTTGATTACTCTGATAATGGAAGTTGCTGATCCCACTTGCATAACTGCTCATACCTGCTCAGGAAGTGTCTAAGTATGTTTTAGACAAAATTTGCCAAAGGGGGAGATTGTTAGTGTTTAGCTCTACTGAGCTTTAAAAGATTGGCTAAGATTTTGTTAAAACATAAGCACTTAGACAATGAAGGAAAGCTGGAGTTGCTGCACATGATGGCCAACGTTATGTCAAGGAATAAGATCGGGCTGCACAATGCACAAGGCAAGATAAAATGTCAAATGAAGAATTGAAGTTGCAGGATCCACGATGTCGGATACAATGTCCTGACATCCTGCCCGAGAATACTGGAGTTGCTGTACAATGCAAGATAAAAGTCAAGTGCAGAAGTGAAGTTGCAGGATCCACGATGTCGGATACAATGTCCTGACATCCTGCCCGAGAATACTGGAGTTGCTGTACAATGCAAGATAAAAGTCAAGTGAAGCATTGAAGCTGCAGGATCCAAGATGTCGGATACGATGTCCTGACATCTGGCCCGAAAATACTGGACATATAAATCTGTTATATCTTTAACAGATTATTGTGCAGTTAGCAAGAGATAAGAAGATCTATCTTTAGGAACGAATTAAAAGATCGTTATGGTTCGAATTTCAAAGTAGAAGAGTTCGTTCAGGGATTAAAGATTAAAGATTAAAGATTCAAACTAAAAGATCAAAAGTTATCTTTTAGTTCTTTAACTGCAGATTTTCAGGAAGAAGATAGATCTCCTCCAGCATCAAGAACTTGCAGCCCAGAATCGTACACGGCTATATAATCATGGAGGCTGCACGAGTTCTGTACCAAGTCCGGGATTGAAGAGTTATTTTGTGAGTTTTAGGACTTGAGTGTTTTTGTGAGCCACCTTGATGGTACCCTAACATCAAGTGTTGGACCTATGTGTGTAGAGTTGATCTCTTGTGTCTAGAGTTGATCTCTAGTGTGTAGAGTTGATCTCTTTTGTTCAGAGTTGATCTCTGGTGTGTCTTTGACTTAATTGTAAACACGAGAGTGTGAGTGAGAGGGAGTGAGCGGAGGTTCTCATATCTAAGATTGGGTCTTAGGTAGAGATCGCACGGGTAGTGGTTAGGTGAGAAGGTTGTAAACAGGGGCTGTTAGACCTTGAACTAACACTATTGAGAGTGGATTTCCTCCCTGGCTTGGAGCCCCCAGATGTAGGTGAGGTTGCACCGAACTGGGTAAACAATTCTCTTGTGTTATTACTTGTTTAATCTGTTCATACGGACACACATAAACTGCATGTTCTGAAGCGTGATGTCGTGACATCCTGTACGACATCTGTCCCCTGGTATCAGAATTTCAGGTTTTTCGGCATGTCCTGGAATTTCACAAATTGCCTAATGATGGGTACCAAGCACCTCACAAGGACCAAAGAAAGGTCGCATGTCATCAGGCAAAAGTCCCCGGACGAAATTAGGGTATGACAGTTGCCCCTCTTTACTTGTCTTTTATTGGAGATAAAAGGAAAGTAAAGATAAGACACTAATTTCGTCCCTCTCGATTCGACGAGAGTCGCGGGTGACCGTAAAATCTCCACATGCAAAATGACTTGTTGTTCCCGTATTTCCACAAATTGCCTAATGATGGGTGGCAAGCACCTCACAAGGACCAAAGAAAGGTCGCATGTCATCAAGCAAAGGTCCCCAGACGAAAATTAGTGTATGACACTAATTTCGCTCCTCTCGGTTGACGAGAGTCGCGGGTGACCATGACTTGTCGTTCCCGGATTTTCACAAATTGCCTAACGATGGGTGCCAAGCACCTCACAAGGACCAAAGAAAGGTCGCATGTCATCAAGCAAAGGTACCCGGACGAAAATTAGTGTATGACACTAATTTCGCTCCTCTCGGTTGACGAGAGTCGCGGGTGACCATGAAATTTCCGCATGTAAATGACTTGTTGTTCCCGGAGGAACAAAAGGTGCAGAAGACTATGTCAGCCTCTGCATGCTATCAAGCGTTCTGTCTTACAGATAGCAAAAGAATGTTTATACGGATAACCACTCGGGTATTTCCGCGTATCATCGGGCCCGCCGCCTCTGGATGATACAAGGGTGCAGAATGACCAAATTTGGTCTCTGCTTGTCATCGGGCCCGCCGCCTCTGGATGACAAAAGGGTGCGGATAACCGTAAGGTATCTCCGCGTATCATCGGGCCCGCCGCCTCTGGATGATACAAGGGTGCAGAATGACCAAACTTGGTCTCTGCTTGTCATCGGGCCCGCCGCCTCTGGATGACAAAAGGGTGCGGATAACCGTAAGGTATCTCCGCGTATCATCGGGCCCGCCGCCTCTGGATGATACAAGGGTGCAGAATGACCAAATTTGGTCTCTGCTTGTCATCGGGCCCGCCACCTCTGGATGACAAAAGGGTGCGGATAACCGTAAGGTATCTCCGCGTATCATCGGGCCCGCCGCCTCTGGATGATACAAGGGTGCAGAATGACCAAACTTGGTCTCTGCTTGTCATCGGGCCCGCCGCCTCTGGATGACAAAAGGGTGCGGATAACCGTAAGGTATCTCCGCGTATCATCGGGCCTGCCGCCTCTGGATGATACATGGGTGCAGAATGACCAAATTTGGTCTCTGCTTGTCATCGGGCCCGCCGCCTCTGGATGACAAAAGGGTGCGGATAACCGTAAGGTATCTCCGCGTATCATCGGGCCCGCTGCCTCTGGATGATACAAGGGTGCAGAATGACCAAACTTGGTCTCTGCTTGTCATCGGGCCCGCCGCCTCTGGATGACAAAAGGGTGCGGATAACCGTAAGGTATCTCCGCGTATCATCGGGCCCGCCGCCTCTGGATGATACAAGGGTGCAGAATGACCAAACTTGGTCTCTGCTTGTCATCGGGCCCGCCGCCTCTGGATGACAAAAGGGTGCGGATAACCGTAAGGTATCTCCGCGTATCATTGGGCCCGCCGCCTCTGGATGATACAAGGGTGCATGTCACATGACCTCAGGGTCAGTATGACAAAGATTATGGGGCGGCCGACAAAAGCAAGGCTCTTGCTCCTACGTATCCTCCAATGAGGAATTCAGACCTACGTAGTTCTTGATAACTTGTGAGACTTGAAAAGTCTCCATCGGAAAATGCTGACATCTCCGGAAAGGGCGCAGATGACCATATTGGTCTCTGCTCGTGAATCACACTTGGGGTCACTGAATGACGAGGTGCGGATAACCGTAAGGTGTCTCCGCGGGCTACCAGCTCTTGAGTCATGGCAACAAAAGGCGGTGTGGTCGACAAAAGCGAGGCTCTTGCTCCTACGTATCCTCCAATGAGGAACTCAGACCTACGTAGTTCTGGATAACTTGTGAGATTTGAAAAAGTCTCGGTGTTTTCTCCACTAAAATGCAAACATGCTTTAGCAAGGAGACAAATATTCCAACTGATTTAGAGCAGCATATGCTTTTTTGAGTGAAAAACAATGCGTCTACCGGGGAAGGAGAGTCTGCTGATGAAATCTCCCATAACCATAAATGAGATTTTGGATGTTAGCATTTCGTTTCTAAATGATCATTTAGAGGAAACACTGGGTTTGACAAAAATAGAAGAAATCCACTCAAAGTGTATCAATCTCGCACAGGTAAGTGTTTCATCCTAATTCCGAACCATAGATATGTCATGACTTGACTTTGCAAATTATTTCCTATCAAATCAAAAATTACATGCGTGATCATGGATCAAATAGGACTTCCCTTGGGAATGGGTTCTTTTGGGGAGTTTTTCGGCTTTTGATTATTTTTTTGCCTTTTCCTTTTCTGTTTTGGTTTTGCGCGAGGCGAACAAGTCACCGACGCACAGGATTTTGGTTGGTAATCAAAGGGAGAAGACCACTTTAGGTCATGGTTTCCTTTTCTTTCTTTTGTTCATTTGATGACAATTCTGTACTGTTCAGATATTGTCTGGTCCAAAGACCTCTCTGCACATTTCTTCTGGTTTCTTTGACCAGGAGCTTCCTTCTTTTTTTACTTTCTCCCATTCTTTGGTTGGGAATTTTCTTTCTTTTCTTTTTTCTTTCTCCCACTCTTTGATTGGGAATTTCCTTTCTTTTCTTTTTTCTCTTTCTCCCACTCTTTGATTGGGATTTCCTTTCTTTTCTTTTTTCTCTTTCTCCCACTCTTTGATTGGGAATTTCCTTTCCTTCCTTTTTTGCTTTCTCTTTGATTGGGAATTTCCTTTCCTTCCTTTTTTTGCTTCCGAGGGTAAGGTTTATGGTGAGTCAGGATTTTGGCTCAAGGCTTGTAGAATGGCTAGACATGATACATGTCAGGGTTTGGTTTGGTTCAAGGATAAAAGGGATGCCCCACACTATTTCCATGACACAAATGCAAAAATGATGATTTGGAAATTTTATGCAAAACTGGCCACGCATGCACCTATGTGGACACTCAAGTGTCAAACTTTTATGGTCATGTGATGCTAGGGCTCAGGATTCATTTCCTCTATTTTAAATCAACCCAATGTTTCCAAAATATGTTCTTTTATCAATTTGTGCATTCATCCGGGTCCATTTCGGGCGTCCGGGGAAATTTCACAGCATTCACCCTTCAGGTGTAGACACGTTTTTTTTTCTCTTCAAAAATCGGTTATGATCAATGAATTTTTTTCGAAGAAGAGTTGGAAATCATCTCTTTTCAAAAGCATGTCGGTTTTTAGCTAGACAACTTATTTTCTCTTTTTCCACCTTTTTCCTTACTTGCCTTCTTCTTTTTTCTTATTTGCTCTCTTTTTCTTTACTTGCCCTCTTCTTTTTTCTTATTTGCTCTCTTTTTCTTTACTTGCCCTCTTCTTTCCCTTTTGTTCTCTTTTCCATTTCATTTTCTTTTCTTTTCTATTTTTATTTTTATCATGATTTTTTTGTTTATTTTACATATATACTTTTGGACGATGTTCCTAAACGAAGAACTCTACACGGTTCCAGAATTTCAAACATCATCGATAGTAATGATATATAAATACTAACGCAACAATCTAAACAAAAATGTATGCGCTGTACAAATGACAATCGAAACAACAAAAACAAACATTAGTCTCTCAAGTCAAAACAATAACATAGAATAAAAATGACAAAAGAAATATGAAAGAAAACATGAATCTGGGGATCTCCCAGTCACGTATCTCCACTCCCTCCCAAGAAGTCAAGCAAATCGGCCATCTCCTCATCCTCGTGGGCTTCTTCTCCATCGCCGGGAGCTTCTGGGGGTGCCTCTCCTGCTTGGGCCTCGGGCCAATCTCCGGGCCATGCAACCTCTGCCCTGAACTGGTCTGGAGTAGGGCATGAAAAAGAAGCGAAGCCCTGGCTCTGCATGCTAAGGCTCATCTGGTACAGACAATCATGGGTCCGTACATGTGCTCGGTGGTTGGCCGCCTGCTGGCGAACCAAATGCCGTAAATACTGCTCCATGTCAAATGCCCCAGCCTGGCCAGCCTGATGAGGTGGTGGGGGCGCGCCTGCGGCCTGTGGAGCATCACCCTGAGCCTGTCTCTGGGTACAGTACTTCTCAATAAAAGCCCAGGTGATGGGCGGCCGAATCACCTTGGTAGGTGCAACGGGGACTCCGAACGACTGGCAGAGTCCTGTGATCAGTGCGGGGAATCCCAGGGCCCTGTTGGACTTATCTGGGTCCAAAGGGTGCCTAGTGGGCGCCATACCTGCAAAAATATAGATGGCATCAGCGATCAACTGAGCCACATGGATGCTCATCCGTGTCAGGATGGCGTACACCAGCTGGCACTTCGGCATGGGGAGGTCGGAATTATGATCGGTGGGCAGGATGTTGCTGAGGAGCAACGTCATCCATATCTGGGTCAGGGTGGTCATGTTGGTGCGCATGATTCGCACTCGCCTCCCTGCAGCAGTCCGGGCAAAATCCTGTTCCGGTGTACATAGCAGCTGGGCGATGGCCTCCTCATCGAACCCGTCAGACCGGTTCCTCCTCTGGCCATACTCACATTCCTGGCCCTCCTCCAACACCAACGGATATCCTAGGAGTTGGCCGATAGCGTCGGCATCAAACGGGATCCACTGACCCCTTACCCAGGATCTCATGTCACGCACGCCCTCCTCTGTTGGCCAAGCATTGGCATAAAACTCAAGGACTATTTCTGGATCAAACTTGGCCATGGGAGTAACCAGTGATGCCCACCGCCGGCGCCCTATTTCCTCCTGGAAATCAGTATACTCATCGTCCCTGAGCTGGACGCGTCGCTCCCGGAGAAACGACCATCCCTTGATGGCCTCGAAGCGCTGCTGGTGTAAAGCACTCCTAAAGCGGTGACTATCATACTCCGGAGCGGAACTAGTTCCTTCGGCTGCCTTGTCCTTCCTAGACCTCTTTGAGGCAAGCTTCCTCGGGGCCATTTCCTGCGAAGGCAAACATTTGGAAAGTTAGTTTTACCAGTGGGACACTACTCTTAAAACAAAAATGACATACAACCTCCTCCCATAAATACAAACATCAATGTAAATTTAGAGCAAGCTTATGCGCATATTTCCCTACGAACGTTCACTTGCACAAGACATCCTATTAACTAAGAAAAATGCACCCATATACAATCAAGGTAGCTTCATTACCTAGATTATTTACACGTACTTCCAAGGTGTATTTGTTATTTACATCACACACGCCTCCTTGGCTAAATTTACATACATGCATACTCAAAGCATTTTGGGGTACCAAAAATTGCACATGCGCTCATCTTGGTATTTCTAATACCTATACATATACAAACTTCATGATGAATCTTGACTACCTACGCAATAAGGTGCTACATTTCATGCTTTTTTTTTTCAAGTTTTTGCTACCTAAAGCCACATGCAAATTCAAGCATATTTTCCTTTGCTGACTAAAATTGTATTCAAATTAGAAGGTATATATTTTTTTTGTAATATGTTTTCTTCACATAACATGCAACATATTTATATATATTTTTTGTGAGACATTTTGACTACCAAAAATTATATATACATACATCCAAGTATTTTGCTATCATACCCAAAGTGTAAATTGCCAAAGGTATCTTGCTACCTATTCTAAACCTACACATTCATGACGAGCAAAATTCCTAAACATCTAGGCATAGGGAAAATATTGTAGTGTGGCCCATAGCTGATTGCTGGCCAAAAAGGGTAACTTTACCCAATATGCACCTCCTTTTGTGTTCTTTTTGCATAAAATTTTAGTTTCTAGGCCTAGGATATATGTGGGGCAATTACTCTAGCCTTTTTCGGGAATGAATACATATTCCAAAAATAGAAAATATGTACAAACCAAAATGCCCCATGGGTTGTTTCCTTACAAAGTCACGCGCTAATGCCATTGAGGCATTTCACCGAACACTTGGTGGGCGCGCGTTTAGGCGTCAATAGCAAGAGAACGGGGACAATGTGGCATGTCCCATTGTTTCAAAATGCATTATAGGCCTAGGGCCATCCCATACACACCCCTAATTCAACCTAATCAAGCAAGAAAACAAACCAAAATTGCCCTATATATTTGAGCATACTCCCATAATTTAGAGCACCAAAAGGAGATCAAAATACACCAATGAAAAGCTAGAAAGCTTAGGGATGGAACACTTACTTGTTGGTGATGAACAAAAGCGCAAAACGGAATCAAAAATGCGAAAAAGGATGGCCATAGGGCTGCAAACTCGTCAATCCCGTGGGTATGGCTTTTGAAAGGGGGGAAAAGAAGTTTTTGAATGTTAAAACGCCCCCCCTTTCGTCATTCTTATAATTTGGTGCAGGGGTGGCTCGCCCAGGCGAGCCCAGCTCGCCCAGGCGAGCTAACCTGCACATTTTTTTTTTTTTTTTTGAGGGGATATTAACCATGTCCCCTCCCTTCTCATGGATTAGCATCTTGCCTAACTTGAACTTACTTAGGTTAGAATTAGGCGTTGATTACTTATTTTTTACTTTTTAAAACAAACAAAAAGTAAAAGAAAGCTGCAAAATACAAAGGATACGGGGCTGCCTTGCAGCGACATTCTCTGCTTGTTTCGCACAGAGAAAGGCAACGATCGGTCGGTCGTGACCCCATCCCCACTTGCGTTCGTCCTTAAGTACCTGCAAGTAATAAACAACTAGGTATGGCCAATCTTGACCGCGTCATTACCCTACCTTGATTGGTTTCTGCCGTTCATGTTTTGTCTCTACTCCAGAAGGTAGCCCAAGGTGATCCTGCCCCTGTTTTACCACAACAATATACATGCGTATGCGTATGCGTATGCATGAATGTTTTCAAACGCAGAAAATTTAGGGAAAGTTGGTTCAGGTTCAATTCTAATTAAGCGCTTGGGGGATCCCATGAACTGAGCGGAAGGGCTCAGGTGATCACAGATTAACGCAAGGTGTGAAACTAACGTGAGACTAAAAGCCTCGAATCCACGTTCATTTCTTTGAAAGATTGTAACGATAGATACAACAGACAGGAAATCCCTGGGGGAAATCCAGAAAACGCATAAAGATAAAGAACATGCAGCGACATCCTTAATTGCCCCAGCTTCTAAGCATAATATTGTTTGACGACATCAGAGTTCACGGGTGAGGTAGCTCTTCGCCATCATGTTGGTAAGCACCAGGGCTCCTCCAGAAAAAGCCCTCTTCACA